>NC_056726.1:1788984024-1789144024 GCF_019279795.1 Protopterus annectens | reverse complement strand
TAGTGAGATTAGTTAAGTGTTGCTTTTCTGTAACTGTGTGAACCTGTCCAACTGTGTTATTTTAATATTTCCTGTGATTGAAACTGTGGTATTTATTGTAAATAGCTATTTAGCATTTTATTTTATTTATTTTTTTATTATTAAATATATTTAAACTTTTTATTTCAGCTGGTCCTTCACAGAATATTTTAACCTTTGACAGCACTTATATCTATTGCTGATGCTGTTTGGTCAACACTACCATTTGTATCAATATTAATTTCACTCAGTACAATTGAGTACCCTTGTAAGAGCCTTGCAGTAGCTGGCCTTGAAGTGTCTGGTGGCAGTGTAACTACCTTATAGTATGTGCAGAAGGGGACATATCTAGTAAATCTGTGCCAGACTTTCCCAGGTGTGTGTGTCTATGTGTATGTGTGTGTGTGTGTGTGTGTGTGTGTGTGTGTGTGTGTGTGTGTGTGTGTGTGTGTGTGTGTGTATGTGTATGGATGTGTATCTGAAAATTAAATCTCAAACTGTGTGTGTGTCAGCTACTTGGAGCAAGGGCACAAAGCACTGGTTTCACAGAGAGAGTGGTGGAGAGCTTGGCTTGGACACTCAGCTGAGGTCTTAACTCTACAGCTGTGCCAGTGGGGAGTCTCACTGGAGATCTGGAGGGAGGGAGACAGAAAAAACCAGACCCCGGAATGAGTGTGTCCACTGTGTGCTCTTAAGGGAAATTGTGCTTGGTGAAGAAAGCTGCATCTGGAAATACTGGGTGTATCTATTTTTTTTTCAAGTGGATGCCCCTCTTCAGTGTCAGTGGTGAGGATTTAGGCTCTTTGATTACTGGCCCAGGGGGAGGGGGGGCATCACAGTTAGTATTCATAAGGGAAAGGGCTTGGGTGTGCATTAGCAACTGGCATGTAGTTTAAAAGGTTGTGCCAGTCACCACTTTTACGTTCTGTCCCAAGCTGCTCCTTTCCTCAAGGCATATCTGACTTCACTGGAGATTGCATAATATTGTGGGGATGTGAGAATGCAGACATGCATGGAATATTAATATCTGATTTCCCCTGTTGGAGAAATTCATGTGAAATTTATGTGAGTAAGTAACTTACCAACCTTACTGTGTACTGGCTTCTCTGTTGTTGATGATACCAAGAATAACTGAATAGCTAATATGTCGAGGATACAAAGAATAACTGAATAGCTGATATGTTGTTCTTCATAGGAACACTTTGTAGCATTCCTCATTGCTTCCCATTGCTGAATACTCTGTTATTGTATCATTAGCGCTTCATTACTACAACACCACCCCATTTTCTACCAGAGACCTCACTTTCACCACTTCCAACTATTAGTCACTTTTGCCTCTCTCTCCTGTCTCTCTCTCTCTCTCTCTCCTTTTATGAAAGGCTGTACTGCCAAACTTTCCATCTTACCTGATCTCTGACTTAGTGGCTTCATGTCCATCCAGTTTGGGCAACGGATCCAACTCAAAGTCCACTCTCATCCAGTTTTGAGTCCTGCATTTGCTGCTTCTTATTCCTTTTCCCTTTCCAAGGTTATATACCTTTCACTTTTTAGCTGTAAAGCTTTGGTATTCCTTCTCTGACTCCTTTCTCTTACAGGCTTCTCATGTTTTATTTCCTTCATAATTCTTCCAAGAAAAAGCAGAATCAGCTGTTCATTCTCAGTCACTGCCCATGACTACTAATTACATCTTTTCTTCCCTAACTAAATCAACCTACTCAGCCCTGCTTATCTTTATACACAGACTTGTTACTTCCCTCTCTCTCTCTCTCTCTCTCTCTCTCTCTATATATATATATATATATATGTATACACACACACACACACACACACACACACACACACACACACACACACACACACACACACACACACACACACACACACACACACAAACACACACACACACACACACACACACACACATATGGGTCTATGTTTCTTGGTCGAAATCCCAAAATCGCGAACAAGCAACATCGACACCCATAAAAGTGAAACTGCACTACCGTGAAAGCCGGTTTTCTGAACCAGCAAAAAAACAAAAGAAATACTGCACCCCCCCCACACCCCCCCTAGTTAAATATACCAACTCTGAGATTGCACTACAGTGCAGTAACAGGAAATATTCCCGTTACACGCTGTATACAGATCTCCATGTAGTCTGTTTGAGCATTCACAAACTCCATCATATGGGGTCGGCCATATGAAGTTCGAGATTGTGGGAATTCGACCATTTGCAAGATCTGGCATCTAAGTTCAAGGTAGTAATTATTCCACTGTATTCGGTATTCATTAGACCTATCATTGTGTACAATGCCCCCTTTGGTATGTATCTAACCAGGCATAGCCAACTAATGGAATGTCCACAGAGAATGCAGGGCATAAGTAACATGTCCAATGCAGACCACCTTAAGGCCTTATCCCTGTATTCTGTTTCTACAAACTGTTGAGGGGAAATCTATGCCTGGCATATAAGGCATTGTCAGACCCCCACTCTGATGGACCTCCTGCATATCCACAAAACAAACAGCACCAGAATAAGCTGTTCTGAACACTCAAACCTTGCCTGTAATATAAACAGGGACCTACTGGAGAGACAGGTATGTATCCCAGAGACTATCCCTTCACTGGAGCAGGTTCCTCATCCATGTGGAGCAGAGTTCCTTCCTAACCCAAATCAAATGTAACTTGGACAATTGGATGTGGAACAGGAAATTAATTCTTGGTTTGGCACATATGTCTCTAATGGACACATGCAGCCTGTAAATGGTTCATCTCCCAGGCCCCCTACTTGTAAATGTTTCATCTCCCAAGCACCTGCTTACACTTATCAAGGGTTCCAGAACTTGTCAGAGATTTGGGATACATGGCTAGACTTACAAAGGCCCTTGTGGACATTAGCTAGTAAACATCTATGAACTTATATATATGCTCTTAAGGGAAATTGGTGCAGAGAGCTGCATCTGGAAATACTGGTTGCATTTATTTTTTTTCAAGTGATTCGACATTAAAATTGAACACATCATGTGATGTCTGTGTAAGAGCATAGAAGCATTAAACTCCAACACCTAACATCACGTTTTTGCAGAGGGGCAAGCCCCCCCTGCATCCCCCTGTGGGGGGCTGTGCCCCATACCCCCTACTAACTATATTTTCCAACGCTGACATCACACTACAGTGAGGAAAGGAATGGATTTCCCAAACCATACTGTACCATGATCTCTGACAGTATTTTGAGTTCCAATCAATGCATGCACAGTGCATTCACTGATAGGAACTTTCAACACGTAGATTTTCAGCAAGATGGACATTTGAAAATCCAGTTCCATCTGCGGAGCATCTCCGTTCGCAATTTTCATAGTAAACCTATATATATATATATATATATATATATATATATATATATATATATATACACACACACACACACACACACAGTATATATATATATATATATATATATGTTATTTATTTGAGTTTATTTACCGGGGAAGTCCACTGGGCTGAACAGAGCCTGTTTTCAGTGGAGGCCCGGTGCGAAAATCTCCAAGGTACAATAGAAAATAAGATCATACAGATAGGCAATGTACAGTTATCATACAAGTTAGATTACAAATTTGAAACATAGCTGGCAACTCAGTAGTTAGACAAATAGCAGTGAGAGAAAACTATTATACATTGGAATATACATTAGACAAATTATAGACAAATTAGATTACAAATATGAGACATAGTTAGAAATTCAGTAGTCAGACAAAAGCAGTCACAGGTTATCAAGACTTTTTAGAGATACTTATTGCATGGAGGAATTTTAGGTAACACAGTAGGGAGAATAAATATGTCATTAGAGCTAGGTTGTCAGGGTGGTTTTGATGTTGGCAGGATTTTGGGTTGTTCTGACAGCTAGAGGGAGAGCATTCCAATTTTTGGCTATGGAGTAAGAGAACAGAAGTTGGCCAGGAGGCGAGCTTGGCTTGTGAACCAGACGTAG
The DNA here is from genome assembly GCF_019279795.1 of Protopterus annectens. Lineage (NCBI taxonomy): Eukaryota > Metazoa > Chordata > Ceratodontiformes > Protopteridae > Protopterus > Protopterus annectens. Next base: position 1,789,140,018 of record NC_056726.1, on the reverse strand, counting down.
TTGCTGGTTTTCAGATCTATGGTGCCTGTTTGGGAGCTAGACGGTAAAGACAGAGCTAAGGGCTGGACAGCCAGAGGATTTAAAGGTAAGTTTATGAGCAGTTGTAAGTTGTAGATAGTTGAGGTAGTTTGGAAGTTCCAGCCATTTTAGTGAGTAAAGAGGAGTACAGTGATGGGAGGAGATTTTGCAATTTGTTGCGAATTTTGTAGTGTTATTATAGCATGTCTCGAGTTTGACTTTTAGGGCAGTTTAAAGGTTGGTAAGTAGAGGGGTGCCATACATTAGAGAAAAGAGTAAGTAAGTGGAGACAAGGGTTTGTCTGGTGGGGGGGGGGGGGCTGAGGTATAGATTGTGCCTGTAGAGCATTCCAATTTTTTGATGAGTGTTTTGGATGCTCTTTTGCAGGTGGCTTTCATATTTTAGTTGTAGAAGTTTTGTATGGATGACAATTTCAATTTGTGCTTTCTTTTGGCATTAAATACTGAACATGACTTTGTTCAATGGGGTTGATTTTTTTGGGGAGAATGGCATAATTTTAGATTTATTTGGCTTCAGGGCGAGGTGGTTATTAAACATCCAGGATTCAGTGCTGGTTAAGGCTGCTTGAGTTTTGATTTTGAGTCTGGAAATAGAATTGGATGAGGAGACAATGGTAGAATTGTCTCTGTAGTGAATGAGGGTTCCATTGGAGATAGATGTGTGGAAATTGTTAATGAAAATATTGAATAAGAGGGGACCGAGTATGCAGCCTTGAGGAACTCCAGTAGGGGTGTTAAGATAAGAAGAGATTGAGTTTTGCCATTTGATTGCCTGTTGCCTGTCTTTTAGATAGCTGGAGAACCAGTTTAAGGTGGTGGGGGAAAGTTTGAAGTTTGCGAGTTGTGACAGTAGTAGAGGATGGGAGACTGTATCAAAAGCCTTCGAAAGAACTAAGAATATAGTTGCTACTATTTTCTCTGAATCACAAGCTTTAATAGTATCCAGAAAAGATATGAGAGCAGTTTTAGTACTGTGCCCAAGTCTGAAACCATGTTATGTAGGAGATAACAGGTGATTATGTAGAACATAGGGCATTAACTGACTATGAATGCACTTTTCCAAAATCTTAGAGCTGGGGGAGAGGATAGCCATAGGGTGAAAGTTGGAGATATGTTTGTTTTTGCCTCTTTTGTGAAGAGGGAGAATTAAGGCTTTCTTCCACAATTTAGGTACATAAGATTCTTGAATGGATCTGTTAATTAGGATACTAATGGGAAATGTGATGGCTTCAGCAGCTGTCTTTAGAAAATTGGGGGAAAGTTGTCAGGTGCCTTACAGCAGGGTTTGAGCTTAAGGTATTTTAATAGTAGTGGTATAAATAGGTTAATGTTAAAGTTTGGGGGAGGAGGAGTATTGGGTTCAGGGAAGGATGAGGTGCTTGTAGAGGTAGGAGAGGTGGAGGATGTTTGTAAAGGAGAAGTGTTATTTATGCAAGCTTTGTCATGATGAAATCAAGCAGTGATATTGGCTACACAATTTATGAAGAAGGAGTTAAACAGAGATGCTATTTCATGAGAAGGTTTGTTGGGATGTGAACAAGGGATGTTTTTTGTGTCAGGGTTTAGGAAAGATGAGATGGAATTCCAGAATTTTTTAGTTTTTTTTGTGTGGTTGGACTGCAGTTTTGTGTAGTAAGCTTTTTTGTCTTTATGTGCTAGTTTTTTTACCTGATTACAAAGCTGTTTAAAATGTATCAGGGAGTCTTGTTTTTGTTAGTTTGATAGTGTTTCCATGATTTATTTCTGAGGTGCATCAGATCTTTAGTAGGTTTGGTCAGCCAAGGAGTGGAATTAGTTTTGATTCTTTTTCTGCGTTGTGGTGCATGACTATTTAGTGTATCCAGGCATGTAGTATTGAAATAGTCAACAGCATTATCTAGGGGTAGAGTTTTTAGTATGTGCCATTTAATCTGTTTACGGATATCAGAAAAGATTTGAACATTGAAGGCAGTTAGGTTCCTTATCAGTTTGTGCTGGTGTTGATTTTGTATGGCTGAGGGGGAGCGGCGGATAAAGGTGGGGAGGTGATCGCTCAGTGTGTCTGGAAGAGTGCCTGTTTCAGATATTTTTTTGGAATGGGAAACAATAATCCAGTCTAGAATAGATCCTGTGGTGTTATCCTTGTTTGGTATGGTTGTGGTGTTTATGAGCTGAGTAAAGGCGAATAAATTTATACTGCATGTACGTGAGTCGCAGGTCATGTTTATCCAGTTGATGTTTATATCACCCAGGATAATAATTATATTTTTATGTAGCAGAAATCCAGGAGAGAATTTCTTCTAGTAAGAGGATATTGTTTCCAGGAGGTTTGTTGAGAACTATGATACAAAGACTTCTGTAGTTGTTAATCTTTAGGAAAGCAATGATTATTTCTGCATTGATGATTGGGAAATGGGATTGGTATACGGAATTAAGGTAAGTGTGTCAGGAAGATTAAGTGGTCTATTGGATCTTATTGTCTGAAAGCCAGGGTGGAGAAATTCAGAATCTTTTATGTAGAGTTTAAGCCAGATCTTGTTGATGGTGATGATGCCAAGCTGATTATGAGCAATCCATGCATGAAAGTTGGAGATTTTGTTGCATATCCTTTGAGTATTTACAGTTATCATGTAAATGGATTTGAGGGAGTTAGTTTGAGGTGGTGATGGGGAAATATTAGTTTGAATGGGGCCTGGGTTAGTATGTATATCTCCTGATAAAGGCAAGGTAGTGAGGGTGAATATAAAAGCTAAGGGCTTTTGCTTTGTGGGAGCTTTGGAGGTGTGATGATGATGCACTTTGATAGTGTAGTATTTAAGAGGTATGAACATTTTGTTTAAGAGAGGGGTGATTTTTAATTTGTATTGGAGGATGGGATTTATTTGATAGAGGTAGGGAGATATGTTGGTATAGCTAGTAGGATTGTGTTAATTGAAGTGGAGGTGGTGAAATAATGTGGAGACAATGGGATGGGGTTGAGAGCAGTGAGATGTAAAAATGGACAGAGAAGTATGAACAGAAGTGATAGAGCAGTAATGAGTGTTATGGATGAGTGCATTGTTAGATGTTGTGTTGGCACGAAAGGTTTTAGATGGATACTTTGGTGGGAGTGTTTGAAAAAGGAAAATCTTTGAACTAAGTCTGTAATGTAGCAGTGAGTCAGTAAGGGTTGGGGATCGGTGTGTAAATGAGTGTAAGTAGGAGTGGAAAGAGGGGAGTGAGGAAAATAAACTATTGGAGGGAAAAAGAAGGGTTTGGATAGGTTTGGAAGGACTAGTGAGAGGAGACAAGGAAGTGTAAGTGTAAGGGTAGCGAGGGTGGGTGAGATTTGTGGGTAGGGTAGAGGAGCAGAGTGAGCCCGAACAAATGGAGTGGCTTGGATCCACAGATTGTGACAGGCTTCAGGAAAAGAAATAATCTGTCAGAACAGTATGTAGAGCCTTACTAGTACAGTGATCGGAGTAGGGTACAGGAATAAAAGTCTAGTATTACTAGTTGGAAATTAAGAACACAAAGTGGGACAGAAAAGTGTTAGGAGATGAAGAGGGGAAAAACAAGATAAGGAGAAAAAAGCAGTATGGTAGCTGGTAGTACGGATTCAGCAGTTAGGTGAAGGCATAAGAGAGAGGGAGGACAGAAATACAGCTTGGCTGTCTATGTGCTGCTGTACACAAATATTACATACAGTACAGGGGGGAAGATGGTAAACATACATTAACTGTAGTCTGTTTTTTACTTTGTAATTTTTTTTAGGACTGCTGGCTCTTAGTTGAGTGGAAGAGTGGAGACGTGGCTTTGCAAAGAACTATAGTTAGTACTGGTTCAGTTCACCTGATGAGGTTGGAGATAAAATCCTAGGGAAAAGAAAAAATGGAGAAGGAGAAGGAAATTATTCACAAGAGACCACCTTAGTGATGTTTCAAGGGTTAGTAGAGCGATGATGGGAGAATAACAGAAGAGTAACACAGTACAGTCAGTATAATGCTTTTCAATGTGCAATGGACAGTATACAATACAAGTTTTCTATTATTGAAAGACAGTACACGCAGTTGCAATCCACTGAACTAGGGCACTGACTATGAGAAATGTATTCTTATGGTGAAATGCACTTTCACATCAAACAGAAGCAGAATTCCAGTGGTAATATGCAAACGTTACACTGGAATACCATGCAAACTTAAAAGCAAGCTAAAACCGTGACCATTGAGTAGGGAGCCAGTTTGCATGTGTATGCAGCTGAGTGGAACTTTGATCTTAATTTGCAACTATGCAAGAATGCAGGGAATCATGGCAAAAGAACACTGCACACCCCAAAGAAAGAGCACACAAACCGGATAGAATATAGTATTAGAGATGAGGCCGCTTAATCAAACAAACAAAACAAAGGAGTCTCTTTTTTGTATAGGAAGCATAAAGTAGATTGAGCACCTTGATTATACTGTAGCCACCCAACATAATCTGTCACGGTATCACGACATAAAATACATTTGAAAAATCTTAGTTTTAGCAGCAGAATTAACAATGGAATTGTGTTTTAGATAACTTATTTGAAGACATTTTAGATACAGCAAGGCATTATGTGAGTAATAGTGATAGTAAAACAAGTAAGCCTCGTGAATGGAGTATAACATAGAGAGATTGCCTACAATAGGGGACCACAGATCGTGAAAGACTTCAGGAAAAGAAACAATCTCTTAGAACAGTAAGTAGAGCCTTACTAGTACAGTGATTGGAATAGAGTACAGGAATAAAAGTTTAGTTTTACTAGTCCGAAATTAAGAACACAAAGTGGGACAGAAAAGTGTTAGGAGATGAAGAGGGGAAAAACGAGGTAAGGAGAAAAAAGCAGCATGGCAGCTGGTAATAGGGATTCAGCTGTTAGGTGAAGGCATAAGAGAGAGAGAGGAGAAGAGAAATATGGTTCGCTGCTGTGTGTGCTGCTGTACACAAATATTATATGCAGTATAGTGGGGAGGATGGTACACAAACATTAACTGTAGTCCGTTTTTTGCTTTTTATTGTTTTTTTATAGGACCGAAGGCTATTAGCTGGGTGGAAGAGTGGAGGCGCAGCTTTGGAAAGAAGTATAGTTAGTTCTAGTTTAGTTCTCCTTATGAGGTTGCAGATAAAATCCTTATTTAAAGATGAAAAAAAAAAAAAACAAACCTTTAAACAAAACACTCAAATGCGGCTTTCGCACACCACTGGGACCAAGTAGAAGCATATATATACTTACTGAGTGAATAATAATACACAGCACTAGTCACAACTAACTTCAGAAAGAACACACAAATCATACACAGACATATTACTAAATTACTAGGAAAGTTTGCTTATTTGCAAAATGCCTGTAGTAATATATATATATATATATATATATATATATATATATATATATATATATATATATGCCACGGTGGTACAGTGGTAGCGTTGTTGCCTCACAGCAAGAGGTTCTCCTGTTTGATTCTCGGCTGGAGTGCTTTCTGTGTGGAGTCTGCATGTCCTCCCTGCGGTCGAGTGGCCTCCGAAAGACATGTGTGAATGGGCATGCACCATAAAAATCGACTGCCAATTATTAGAGGACCGGAGTTCTGCTGTGGCGACCCCTAACCGAGAAAAGCCGAAAAGACAAACATATATATATATATATATACATATATATATATCAATAGCCTAGCAACTTCCTATGACCATATGATCATATATATATCTATATATATATATATATATATATATATATATATATATATATATATATATATATATATATAAATTACTACAGGCATATTGTAAACCAGCAAATATTCCTAGTAATCTAGTAATATGTCTATGTATGGTTTAAGTGTGTTCTTTCTGAAGTATATATATATATATATATATATATATATATATATATATATATATATATAGGGTCTATATTAGAACATCGAAGTTTCAAAACTTCGAATGTTCTAATATCGACCCCTCTTCAGTGAAAGCTGAAGACATCGAACATACAGAACAGCGAATGTTTTCCTAGGGAAAAAATTTGCTGTTCCAAAACACATACACACAACACAAGCACACCAAACAAACAGCAATCCACACACATGCACCTGAAATCTTACACCTAACCCGACACTAAACTATACACACACCACTAACTATCCACTTACCTTAACCCAAACCCTATCCCTAAGGTCCGTCACTATCGCACACTCACCTAACCCGCCCTAACCCTCATGTCTACACAATTGCACACATACATAACCTGCGCCCTAACCCTAACTCACCTAACCCACCCTAACCCTCACGTCCACACAATCGCACACATACCTAACCCGCACCCTAACCCTAACTAACCTAACCAGCACTCAATCGCACACTTACCTGCACCTGAACCGTAACTTTTCATCACAGTGCTGAAAATACCGAAGCAACAGAAACAGACAACCGAATTCTTTCCATAGGAAAAAATTCGGTTTTCTGTTGCTTTGATATTTTGATATTTTCAGCTTTCACTGAATAGGGGTCGATATTAGAACATTCAAAGTTTTGAAACTTCAATGTTCTAATAGAGACCCTATATATATATATATATATATATATATGTGTGTGTGTGTGTGTGTGTTTGTGTGTGTGTGTATGTGTGTGTCTGTGTGTATGTGTGTGTGTGTGTGTGTGTGTGTGTGTTTACTATCAAAATAATGAAAGCCCTAATCATGAATATTCACATCTCTGAACCAGAACAGAGGAAACTGTCAAGCTGACTGCTCAGAATGTTGATTCGTTCGAAAGGCAAGAATCGACATTCAAGAGTTACTGTATCACTCACTATCTGAAAAAAACACTTTTGTCAAGGCATACATATTTATACTATTCTGATGGGGGTCAAACCCCCTGCACCTCCCATGTGTAGGGCTGCACTCCCCACACCCCCCTGCTAATTATATATTCTAACTCCAAGATTACACTACAGTGAGGAAAAGGATAATTTTCCTGATTCTCACTGTAGTGCAATCCATTTGAAAAGACCAATGCTCAAAAGTGGAAATGCAAGCTACGTGTCAACATTTTTCATTCACTGTATTGCCTATTTACACCTTTACCCTCAACCTTATGAACGACGGTAAGGTGAGTTTCATTATTTTGATAGTAAACCTATATATAGTAATACAAAATCCATTGGAGTCACCACACAAAAGTTCTTACTCAGTATGAAATCTTCTTTATTGGAAACAGGAACACAAGCGCTTTCACGTAGCTATACTACGCTTCTTCAGGTGTAATAAAGCATTAAAACAGATAAGCTTATATACAAAAATATTTGGCGATCAAACCAAATAATTAAACAATAATTAGTTAATTAATAGCACATTGACATTCTCTCCTGGTTCTGCTTAAAGAAGCAGTACTAAAACAATCTAAAAACAATGACAAGCTGAAACATAAATACTGTTGCCAACCAGCATTAAACAGATCTACAAAGCTTTTCATTAAATGGCTGCATATACTGGCCAAAGCGATAAATTCACGGCATTGTGTGGCAAAATAGGGAATCGCTGTCAAAGCAAGATGCAGCATAAACATGTTTACGAACGTAAACAAACCATCCCCTAATGTACAGATGATACTAAAACTTAATTGCCATCTTGTTCTAAAAGCACTCTGCAGTCACAAAACGTCCCTAAAGCAACACTGCAGGGGTATAAATATATTTATATAAGAAGCTGTCCTATAACCAAGATTGATCCAGCAGATATGGATGGTACTATTGAGCGGACAACAATCCAAACATAGTATGCAGTTTCCTCACCTGTACTGTTTACAAACACAAGCAAAGATAAGACAAATGTCTTTCAGTGTGTTCACATGAACAATATTCTGCTGGCATAATGCCATCAAGTTACATAAACGTCCAGGCTTCAGTATCCACACTGACGCCGAGTCAGCCCGACAGCTATGTCATAACATCAACATGAGATATTAAAAGAAAAGCCGGGAGCAACTGCTATTTTTTATATATAAAGTGAACGCTCCACCTATACGGACATGCGCTCATATAGCAAACCCTGGCTAAAACACATTAAATACTACAGAGGTGCAGAGATGTATACCTAAGCTTATCACAATCCAAGCAATAGGTATGCATTACTCACTAATACGCCACATGTATACTATGGTCAATAATATAAAATCAACTAAAACGCCACAAGAATAAATAACGTGTGTAGAAAACATTTAAAATAATTAAGAAGAAACAGAAATGACAGAAAATAAACAAAAAATATGCCTACTCTATATTAAACAATACTAAATCATCGTATACCTAAATATCCATATATGTATATAGCAGCTGGGTAAAACGCACATAGGGCCAAAAAAACTTGGCTCAAACAGGATTGTCAGTTTTAATCAAACAAGGTACACCTCTATGAACACTAAAAACAAAGAGTGCTACGTGTGATGGTATATAATCACTCACAAAATCATAATCCACAAAAGACACATGGTCTATGCATCCAAGATGGATGTAAAGAAAAAATATGAAGATCAAACAATGGGTTAACCTCGCTGTAAAGTGAGGAGGTGGAACCAGCAACTACGATATAAACACTTTCTGAGACACATCCAACAAAGGCAACAAGAACATGAAACACATTACACCAAAGGCTAGAACTAAATCTGAAGTATACAAATGACTGGAAAAAAATAAGAAGTGAAAAACTAATAAAAAGAAATATAAAAAGCATATAAGAAAGTAAAAGATTATATCCAAAGCATGTGTTCAAAAAAGAACACATATTCGTATAACAACTGATACCAGATCTACTAGTGCACAAACAAATGTGCTAAAAGATATGCACTGAGTCTATCAAAGTGGTCTGGCTGATGTACGAAACAGATGATTTATTAAAAAATCTTTTTAAATCTGAACCACCTGCTCTCAGTCCATATAGGGGGAGAAGCAGAGGCGCTGTGAACAGAAAGGAAGCTCAGTCCAGATGTCATAGAATGTGGAGCAGCATTACAACTTCCTATTATTAAGAACTGGTTTAACAGATACAGACTGATTAATACCAGGATGTATATGTGCTTTCAATGTGAGTATCCATTTGAGTTCCCTCACTGCCAACTGATTCATGTTGTCTCCTTCCCTATTACTAATGGCCAGCAGCTCCAGAACCATGAAACTGAACCTATGTGTATTATATTCTACTATGTGTTTGGCTAGAGCATTACTTTCATGTCCTTTCTTAATATCATAGCAGTGGTTATAGATTCTATCACGAAGTCTCCTCTTCGTGAGACCTACATAAAAGACTTCACAAGAGTCACACACTGCTAAGTAAATTAAGTTTGTGCTATTACAATCACTATAGAATCTGGGTGTAAAAGTAAAAAAAAAACATCAGGATGTAAAAAACATGTGTTCTTGGATATGAACGGACACATATGACAGTGTCCACATGGAAAGGTTCCATAAGAATCACTCAGACTATTATTTGGTGAAAAAGTCTGTTCTAAGCATAGAGTTTGTTTCAGGTTGTGACAAGTATTATAGCTGAACCTTGGGTAATCACCCACAATTGTCCTAGTGAATGGATCCATGATCAACACGTTCCAATTTCTACTGATGATTTTATTAAGATTAACAACATCACTGGTATATTTAGTGACGTAACTTAATCTATCAGTGAACTTGTCATTTCTCATCTTATAGGATGAAGGGATGTTCCCAACTGAACCAATGTCATCTGTCCCATCCAGTGCTTTCAACATAACCTCCCGCTTACACTCATTAATTAGCTTGGGGGGATAACCCCTATCTTTAAATAGACCTTCCAACTTACTGAGTTCTAAGTATAAAGTATTCCTATCACTACATATTTTACATATTCTGTACATTTGACTTAAAACTATCCCTTTAAAAGTAAACCTGGGGTGCATACTCTCGAAATGTAAAAGTGTGTTCCTCCAGGTAGATTTTCTACGTAATGAAGTGACAATCCTATTGCCATTCAGTTCCAATTTTAGGTCCAAGAAATGTGCTTGATGTGGAGATATTTCAGCTGTAAACCTTAAGAATGTGGTAGTGGTTTCTAAATCTGTGATGAAATTCAGAAATTCTGCCTCTGTGCCCTCCCATATAAAGAGGACATCATCGACAAACCTCTTATACATTTTTATTTTATTATAGTCTACATGTTTAAACAAATAGTTAAGCTCCCAATGATGGACTACAAGGTTAGCGTAACTATTCGCACAGGGGGTGCCCATGGCTACCCCCCATTTCTGTAAATATAACTGGTCCTGATGTAAAAAAACATTATTATCAAGAATCAAATCAAGAAGATAATTGATCAGAATTTGTCTATTACCACTATATCCTGAATTAGTGACAAGAATCTCACTGATGGCTTGAAGCCCCCAGTCATTGGGGATACTGGTAAAAAGATTCTTAACATCCATAGTTACTAACAACAAGGTTGTTCCCTTCTTGTCTAACTCAGAACCCTTAAAGAATTCAATGAGTTGATATGAATCTTTCAGAATGACAGGAACGTCATCCACTAACGGTCTTAACATCCCTTCCACAAAGGATGAAATGGTGGAGGTTATCCACCGTTCACCAGAGACTATAGGTCTCATTGGTACTGGTTTAATACCCTTGTGTATTTTGGGTAAGCCTTTGATTATAGGGATGGTGGGAAATTCTACTAAAAAGTATTCATATAACTCACAGCTTATCTGACCACACATCAAAAGGTCATAAAGATTGTTATGCAACATTTTAACTATTGTGTTAACCTTATCTCTCGTAATTATTTCATAGATCTTGTCATCTGATAACATCCTATTCATAGTCTCAGAATACTCTGAGGAGTTCATGATGACCACTGCCCCACCCTTGTCAGCTGGTTTAACAATGATGTGGCTATTACTCTTCAAAGATCGAACAGACATCTGTTCATCTCTACTGATGTTGAAAAAACAGCACCTTTTCTTTTTACATCTAAACCATTCATAAAAATCCTTTTCACACATTTTCAGAAAACTCTCCACATTATGTGGCATGAGTGGAATGAAACTGCTTTTAACCCTAAAAAAATTTTTTAGAGTTTTGGTATCTAATGCACTATTGTTTTTAAACAAAATTTTCAGAGAAACATTACGACAGAATAACCTTAGATCTATTAGGACATCACTCAAGAAACTAACTTGTGAAGGGATTAAAATTAAGACCTTTCTCTAATAAAGAGAGATCAGATTCAGACAAAACATAATCAGATATATTGCATACTAAAGAGTTCAATTTCTTTGTTTCCTTGTATTTGTGTATTTTTCTTCGGAACCCTTTCTTTTCCTTGGTCCTCTGCTGTTCGACCGGCCTCTCCATCCTGGCTTTTGTTTGACCGGGAAAGGTAAAAAATTGCTACTAGCAGAAGATGTATCCTTCGGTTTAGCACCTGCTAGTAAAAACGCTTTAGCTGCTTGCTGATTCGGAGGGGGTGTACCACTGTCCAAACTGATATCATTGGCAAGAATAGAGGCAGAATTATTAGATACTGGTGCTGTGCTAGCCATTTTGTTGACCACAAAAGGAGCAGGATAAGTTAAAATGGCTTCAGTACTAGGAATAATAGTTGAAGCCAGAGGAAAGCTAGAGACATTGTTTGGAGGTCCATCATTAGGTATATTCACTGTTCGTGCATTTTCAGTTCTAGGCCATACAAAGACCTGACCATGGGCAAAATCGTTAGCATCCCTTATGAGTTTCTTATGTTTAGTAGTCTTCAGTCTTTCACTGAATGAGTGGACCTGAGCCCAGAGAGAATCTAGTCTATTAGTAAAGTACTCAGTCTTAAAACGTTCAGTGATGGCTTTAAACTGTAAGTCTATCTTGTTTCTTAACTCAACTTCTAAAGGAGAAAAGTACTCTAGTAACAGATTCATATAACTGAAGCCCAGTTGTATATTGAGGTCCTGCCATTTTCTCATTAACAAGGGATGACTGTCCCCGTAGGAGGGCATACAAAAAATTCGCATGCCTCTAGGCACTATTTTAAAATGTATACATGCCTCTAGATGCAGTCTCTGCCATGCTAGTCTTTGTAGTTGATATAAATCATCTTGCAATATTTTATAAAGTCTATTAAATTCAATGACATTCTCACCATTGAGAGTGGTTGATAGAGCATTTGTATGATTTGTCAATTCCAGAGTCAATAAAGGATTCTCGGTGCAATGCTTGAGAGAATCCCAAGCAGATGAAACAGTTGTCCTCGTCTCTGGAGTAAAATCCAACTCAATGTCATTGTTTTCCATGTGTCAAACCTGCAGGCAGCACAGCAACAAAAGAAAAAATCCAAGAACTGTAGCAGGAAAACAAAGACTCCCCTTGGAAAAAACTGAAGGAACTTAGTAATACAAAATCCACTGGAGTCACCACACGAAAGTTCTTACTCAGTATGAAATCTTCTTTATTGGAAACAGGAACACAAGCGCTTTCACGTAGCTATACTACGCTTCTTCAGGTGTAATAAAGCATTAAAACAAATAAGCTTATATACAAAAATATTTGGCGTTCAAACCAAATAATTAAACAATAATTAGTTAATTAATAGCACATTGACATTCTCTCCTGGTTCTAAACCTATATATACATATATGGATCTATGTCAGATGATTGAGTTTTCAGAAACTCGAGTTTCTGAAAACTCAAACATCAAAAAAACCCACCCTCTGCAAATTATATATACCAACTCTGAGATTGCACTACAGTGAAGAAAAGGGTAATTTTCCCGATCCTTGCTGTACCGCAATCTCCATTGAAAAGCTTTGAGTTTTCAAAAACTCGATCAGATGGTGTCGACCATATATATTTCGAGTTTCTGAAAACTCGATCAACTGATAGAGATCTATATATATATATATATATATATATATATATATATATATATATATATATATATACACAACAGTGAATAAAATAAGGATGAAGGTCACGTTACCCAAAGAACAGCACTGAAGAAAACAGATATAAATCCCAAAATTAACCAGTGCAGTCTCCATGGCTATCAGCATAAAACAAATTTATTGGAAGACATAAAACAAGATAAAAGTGAACACTTTCGGGTGGCTTCCACCCTTCTTTACATTCAGAGATAACTGAGCAAACAAAAAACATTTATACAAACCCTGTCCAGTTAGATACATCTAATAGAGTTTCCATCCAATAAAAGCACATAAAGAATCTTAGCCAATGTAAATTGAATGTATGGTTCTATTTTAGTTATTGTTGAATATGCACTTTTGCTTAGTATTTTTATATGCATTTTACCATGAGTTAGGGGGCTGATATTTTATTGGTTTCTTAACAAATTTAAGCTTGCTGATTGGCCTATGATTGATTTGTAAAAGTTGGCTCCGTTTGTTTTGAATTTTCACAGTATATAGGCATTTATGCTTATCATATACATATTCACGTGTATATTTAAATGCATCTACTACACATGATCAAAATTTCTTTGACTGAGACCATAATATTGAAATTTCAAAATACTGAAAACTCACTTGACTGAAACTCATAAGACTGAAACCTTAACAATGCTAAATTTCAACATACTAAATTGTAAACTATAGACATGCACACTTACAACACCGATGACTAACCCTTTCCAGAACTTAAAAACTACTTATGTAACCTCTCAACAGAAACTGGACAATATAAAACCAAACTAGGTGGAAGGATAAGCCCCCCACACCCCCCAGTGTGAGGGGCTGTGGCCCCATACCCCCTAACTATACATATTAACTCCATGACCGCACTACAGTGGGTAAAAGGACATATACCTTTTACTTACCTTACAGTAGTCTACACGCTGCCACTATTATGTTGAAATTTAGCATTGTTAAGGTTTCAGTCTTATAAGTTTCAGTCAATTGAGTTTTTAGTATTTTGAAATTTCGATATTATGGTCTCAGTCAAATGAAATTTCGATCATGTGTAGTAGATCCATTTAAACACACACACATATATATATATATATATATATATATATATATATATATATATAAAACTATATATAAGTTTTAGTTAGAGCAATTTCATTTATGCTTATATATATTAACTAGTTAAATAGACTATTTTTTAACATTTTTCAATTGGTTGAATAGTCTATTTTTTTAATTGGCTGAACAGTTCCTGAACTTACATTGGCTAAGATTCTTTATGTGCTTTTATTGGATGGAGAATCTATTAGATGTACCTGATTGGACAGAGTTTGTATAAATGTTTTTTGTTTGCTCAGTTATCTCTGATCTGAAGAAGGGTGGAAGCTACACGAAAGCGCTCATTTTTATCTTATTTTAAGTCTTCCACTAAATTGATTTTATGCTGATAGCCATGATGACTGCACTGGTTCATTTTGGAATATATATATATATATATATATATATATATATATATATATATATATATATATATATATATATATATATATATATATACATATATGTATGTATATATATATATATATATATATATATATATATATATAGGATCACTACTAAATCCCGAACACACAAAATACCAAACGTACAAATACCGAGACTGAAATCAGGAAAAGCCAGAATGCTGAATTTTCAAAAACACGAATCTCAGAATACCGAGAGACCAGTATACCAACAGAGGCTTGTTTAACGAGCTGCAATATCACCGGTGCGTTAAAATAATAAATGCAGAGTCACACCTCTGTAGAAACACCAGTGCACCACGGTTCTGTCACCATAAAGTACTATGTACGTAAAACACAAACAAATAAATATGAAAGTGTATATTGCATGACATAGCCCGTGAAAGCATTTCCCAACACATACATGTTATATAGTGAGCATTCAACACAAGTACACATAAATCCCTTACTGGTATGGATCAATAGCAACTTGATAATTACATCTGTAGTCACCGCGCTATAGCCTGCACTAGTTGTATGCATGTATAGTCTTCCTGATGCTCCACCACAGCTTGGAAATGGTTATGTTGACTAATCAGTTTTCTACACTTTGGAGAAGGAGGACAGCCTGTGGCAAGTCTCTCCTTCAATGTATGCACACGATTCTGCTCTCTGGACAAAGCAGTAATAAGATGTTCGCTATTGAACATTTTCTTAAAGTTATGGTACTTCTTTTATAGGCAGGGCATGTGTAAATCGTGCACTCCTTCTACAACTGATTGTTATAGTCGCGCCTCTATTTCGGTAATGTGTGAGTCGTGTTTTTGAAAAGTTGGCATTCTGGCTTTTCGTGATTTTAGTCTCTGTATTTACACGTTCGGTATTTTGTGTGTTCAGGATTTAGTAGTGATCCCATATGTATATATATATATATATATATATATATATATATATTTATATATATATATATATATATATATATATATATATATATATATATATATATAGACAGATATAATATTTTTTACTTTATATTTTTTGTACAAGGAAGTCTACAACATGATAAAATGACTGTATTTCATGGCTATTATGAATAAATGATTTCTTAATGTAAACAAAAAATACTGACCATATAAAAAGGAAACCGCTTTATGTAGTTTAAAACTAAGAATACATAAGTTTCACATGATTTGATGCTCAAATAGTAAGTAATTATTCTTACGATAATGTTTACATCTATAAGCACATCTGGGAGAAGAACAGATGAACTTTTAAATCAGCTCTGTACAACATTGCCAGTATATCACTGACATATTGACTTCATGCTGAGCAAATTAGCACATTACAATCAACTTAATAATATTATTATTAAAATAAATGAGCTGATTTCCCACTAACTTGCTATGATAATGCTGCAACATGAATACTGAATGCTGCATTGTTATCTGGTACACCACTCTTTCTCATTCAAAATATTTTAACTGTGCTGAAGTAATCCTTAAAAAAGAACCCTGCTTCATTCTAACAGCATAAGGAATTGCCTATTAGGCATCAACTACGTGTAAACATTTATAATATCAGAAAATAAGGATGAAAGTGCATTACTTTTGCAAAAAACATTTCCTGTTATGAATCTCCTGGAATAGTAATTCTTGTAATGAAAATCATTATTACCAAGAACACTTAAAATAAACAGGATATTCCTGGGGATGCAATAAACACTTCAGTCAAGTATCTCTAGAAATCCGATCATATCTGTGGTCTCCATGGCTAAAAACATGGCCTCAGTGGTACCAGATAACATCGCAGGTTGCTTACTAAGCAATCTAAAACATGACTTAGTGGACCAATTTAGCGTCCTCTTTAACCATAGTCTGAGAACTACCTTTGTTCCAGCATAGTTGGAAAGAGCAACAGTAATTCCCTTGCACAAAGGGAGGCCATCAATCTAACCTTGTAACTGTAGCCTCATATGTCTTCCCAGTCTCATCTGCAAGGCCATGAATCATCATGGACAGTGCATACCACCTATCTTGACCTGGCCAAGGTTTTAGACACAATCCCCCACTCAGGTATCATACAGAACCTCTCCCAGCTGGGGATTGACCCTTATGTCACTAGATGGATAACCAACTGGGTCACCAACAGAACACATAGTTTCAAAGTTGGTGACTCAATCTCTACCAGTAGAGCCATCACCAGCGGTGTACCATAAGGATCTGTGCTGGGGCATTTACTGTTTGGAATCTATTTTTTGGAAGTCAATGCTACAGTAGATGGCCTTTGGCTTACCACATTTGCTGATGCTTGCAAATTGGGTGCAATCATTGAGTCCACCAATAATGTTAACATATTACAGGAGGGGCTAATACAGACAAATGATTGGTACCAAAGCCATGGTCTACAACTAAATGCAAAAAAGTGCCACTATTTTTCCCTTTGGCAAAGAGGAATTCCCCACTAATTACAGTATTTGACAACACCACCCTATGTTCCAACCCAATGTTGTGAGACCTGGGAACACAGGTAGATAGCAATCTGAACTTCGACTAACAAGTTTCCACAGTGGTAAGGAAAGCCTTCTGTGTTGTATACCTCATAAGTAAGGGCATCACATCCAGGTCTGAGGATGTTTTAACAACACTGTACTTGACCCTGAGAAGAACAGTGATATGAACAGTGATAGAGTACAATACTCCATTTTCTATATACCTCACCAGACACCTGCAGCAGCTGGAGAGGCCACAGGGTTTTCTCAACAAGAACATACAGGGCCTACAAACCATGCCATGATATACATGCATAGATTGAAAGCCCTGTCACTGTACTCTGTATCATATTGGCTTTTGAGAGGTGACTTGTGCCTGTTCTACAAGGCAAGGCAGGCTTTGACCTTGCACTGATGAAAATTCTGGACATCTGCAAATCTAATGGCACAAGAGTCACTCGCTTGAGAATTTTAACCTAGCCTGTGGCATTACCAGAGCCTGCTTGAGAGACACATATATCTCCCAGAGAGGGTCACGCCTGTGGAATAAACTACCAGATCACATAAAGCAGAGCTCCTCATTGACCCTATTCAAGCACAACCTAGACAAATTGATGGTAGACTGAAAATTCAGCCTGGGAGTTGGCACCCATATCTGTCATGGACAGGGTTAGTCAGTGATGACCACAGACCTGCTCTGTGAACTACATCCACCTAATAAGGACAATTGGTGCTACTTGTGATGACCATGGCTAGGCTTGTAACGGCTGTAGGACTGCTAGCCTAGTAACCTCCTATGAAACTATGAACTTTGCTAACAGTTCTCAGGGGGCATATTACTACAGCTGTTATAGAAGGAGCATGTAATGTAATGACAGCAATGGCCATCAATACATTAGTTCACATCACAGATTGTAATACCCTCTTATAGCCATACTGTACATCTAAACCTCAATGCAGCATATGTTGATGACAACAACTTTGACATGTCAAGTAATCATAGGGTCATAAGACACTAATAGGCTGATGGCCAATAGCATATGAAATCCTAGCCATTATTATAAAATGAAAGTAAAATGCCTATATGTATATTATGGAAGATAGTAAGACTATTGTGTGTTTGTGTATATTTGTTGCATTACATTACATTCTGCCATTGTCCATATGTGACATGTGCACCACACCATGACATAATTAGCAGTCACACATTCAGTGCTCTGGGGATGTCTTGCATAAGCTCATGGAAGGACTCTGCTTCATAATATGTGCATGCATATTTGACATGAGGATATACTTCACTCCTCTGCAGGAAGGATGTCATGTGGCCAGAGTGGGGCTATGTGAATGATACTCCAAGTGGTAGTTAAATGAAGAGGTATTCCAAAGATCACACAATGACCATGATGTACCAACAACCAAACACACAGCAATACACTGGGCCTGATATGAACATTACACCTGTGTAGGCATAGAATATGAATGCCATGCAATGTCACAGTAGCAACATCATAGATGTCTGACTGTAACACTGTCACACTGCAGTATATGGAGTATGATAGCATCACGGTATGCTGAGGAGAACATGTTGTGAGTACTGTATGACATGACACTGCAGGACACATCCCTTGGTAAAACTGTTACATAAGTGATAGTTGTATGTATAGACATGCAAATAGCTTTCTGTCAGAACATCTATATGTTCATAGGTTCACAGGTGTGTACTAGGCTGATGGACCTGGAGCCTTTACAAACCTAGCCCATAGAAGTGCCCTGGCATTGTGCCACCTGATGCCCAATATGTGTAGTTAAAGTACATTGCAAACACAGTAGTTAATGTTACTGCCACAGCACAGGTTTATCTTGAATAATGACAGACTGCACATTACACAGGATGACATAATTATTGTATGCTACAACAAAATGTTTCGAGAAGTGTTGGAAACGGCTGTGGACTCACATATCTTTCTAAAACTACCTATTTACAAATCAAAGTACTTTACACAAGTGCGAGCACAATTCTAGCTTTTATAGGGTCAGAAAATACTTGATAGCTGATGACATCAGCAGAGTCTGGTGAGAGGAAGATGGTAATAGCAGTATCCCACATGCTGGTGTAAAATGCTCTTTCTAATGTCAAGCAAGTGCACAAACACATATACACACATACCAGTTGACTGCAGTGAGAACAGAACCCCTACTTATTTAAGTACACTGACTAGAGACCTCTGTATTTAACACAAGCACCACAGGACAAGCCTGACTTGAGATTGTCAGACAACACTTTATAAGTGGTGACATCAATAGTGTCTGGTGAGAGGAAGATGGTAATAGCAGTATCCCACATGCTGTTTTAAAATGCTCTAATGTCATGCACGTGCACAAATACATACACACATACGCACCTTATCTATCTAAGTACACCAACTGGAGATCTCTGTATTTAATGCAAGCACCACAACACAAGTCTGACTTTTACAAGGCTGCAGGACAATTTATAGTGGATGACATCATCATTGGATGTTGGATAGAAGATGTTGGGAGGCCTGAATGAAATGGACGTGTAGGCATGTCGAACTGTCAAATTACTGGTACTCCATGGGATTGCAGTGATGACTGCAGGATACACAATTATGCACACACACACACACACACACACACACACACACACACACACACACACACACACACACACACACACACACACACACACACACACACCAGTTGACTACTATGAGATTAGAACCCCTACCTAAGTATACAGATTAGAAAACTCAGTACTTAATGCAGCACCATGGCACAAGTCTAACTTTTACAAGTCTGCAGGACAATTTAAAGTGGATGACATCATCACTGGATGTTGTATAGAAGATGTTGAGAGGCTTGTCTGAAATGGATAGCTACCATATAAAACTGTCAAGATATCAAAGATCTGCATGTTACCACATCGATGAGTGTGCAAAGTGTAGCATTTGCTGTTGTGTTTGTTTCCAATGTGAAAGTATACCTTAAAAAGACATGTTTGCAAACTATTTGCAAACAGCTGTCTACATTACTAGAAATATTGGAAAATCTGAATGTATACTGTCATTATAAAGATGTGTATGGTATATAAGAAAACATTTGTTATTTCATTCTGTAGTGTCGTTTATATATTTTTGAACAAGTACTGAGATACCAAGTTTGAAGTGCATGGGTGGAGGTAAGAGCTGCAGTGTAAATATGTGTTCTTTCCTTAAAAAGTACCTTCCCTTTGTTTGTGTTTTTACATGTTCTTTCATGGGATGAAGACTAAATGGGGAGTAAACATAAGTGATGCATGCTACTGTGCACTTTCCATAATGCAATGCCGAGCAGCTAGTTTCCACAATCAGTGGCAAAGTGTTTGCGCATACGAGATACACATTTATACTTCTTTCCCTGTTTGTGCACAGTTAAGCAGAGAGCAAATGTGAGCCATTGCTAAAATTATGATATTTCTCAGTACTGAGTGTATGAAACACACCTGCTGCTTAGTTGACTCTGTGGCGGCAGGTGTAAATGCATTGACGTATTTATTTTGGAGACCAGATGATATAGGGTTCAAATCCAAGTGTATGTAATAGCTTTAAATAAGTATTTATAATGCAATGAAATAATTATTTACATTCAGTGTGTGTTACCTAAACACAGCATGTTTAAGTATGCATGGAGGTAACAGCACCACTGAACAGCTGTTCACTATCGCTTGACATTGGTGTGTACTGCCAAACCCCACACAAACACAATGGACAAAAAGTGAAGGGGTGCATTGTTTTTTTTTTACATATGTGTGCTGTATGCAATTCTATTTTCTGACCAGATTAAAGGAGTTAAATAGGGTAGATAGAAAAGTGGTGAAATAGGGGGCAAGCTGAGGGAGAACAAAATGAAAGCAATATAGGAATGTGCAGGAGGGAGAAGTACATAGGTATCCACTTCTTCAACAGTGTAAAATGAATATGTATCAAATATTGGTGAATTTGGACTGTCACCTCAACAAAGAGGGGTGACAATGCAATCATGTTGTATAGACAATTGGACTGAATCAAGTGTATCAAGAAGACAGATGTGCAAGGTGGAGAGCTATGTATGGGATAATATTTTTTTGTAGGATGTGTCCATTTTTTTTTATTTTTACTTAAGTAAGACAGGAATGTTGGGTAAATGATGTAGGTATTTCTGGATTAGCTAAGTAGGGTAGGTGAGGAAGCAGATGCAAACAAACAGGAAAGTCAAAACACCAGAATGGTGAGTGACATGACAGGCTGGAGGATACCCTGATTGGGGTTAGGGAGGGGGCAACAGATGCACTCCAGACATGTGTCTGGAGCATTTTTCCCCAGGCCTACGCCATAGCTCTCATCCTGTTACCACAAAACATCTACACAAAAAATCTGGACAAAGCCTCAAAAAAAAGGGGGGGGGGGCAACAGATGCCCATGCCCATCAAACATGGGGACAGTGAGAATCTAGTCCTCACTTGTAGGACTGTCATCACTGTCCCCTTACTCTGCTAGCTGTTGGAGTGTTTGACATTTTCTCCTATGGACCATAAGGGAGAGCAGCCTCTCCATCCAGTGTAGGCATGCACCAATAGTGGTGTGCACAAACCTAAAATGCACCAACCCTGGCATCTCCTGGTGGGTGATAAGATCCCCACCTCTGCCAGTACTCCCAGAGGGTACCAGAGTACCACCTGCTGGGGTAGTGCTACATAAGGGCACAGGTAGTGCAGGGGCAGTAGTGGCAGTACTGCCAGGTTGGGTCCCAGATGTGCTGGGTGTCAGTGCTGGAGCCAGTGGTGTAGGGGCAGGCTGAGCCACTGGGGATGGCCTACCTTCCTGTGTTGTAAAGCATTCTGTGATTTGTTAGAGATAGATTTCATGGAAATGTTTTGACAACACATAGAAAGGAAAAAAAGAGATCAGGGTTGGAATGAGAGAAATAAAAAGAGATAAAAGTACTACCATCAAATGTGACATATAATGCATTATCACAATAATAAACTATTTTATCTAAACTTTTACATTTAAGTAAATTTCTTAACAACTATAAACTATAATTAAGGATTTTTCAAAGTAAGTGTTGCAATGTGCATATACTGCACATATACTTAGTCCAGTTATACAGATTAAGTCAACAGCAGGGCATTTATGTCACTTATGTAGAAATTATTTATGTAATATTTTTAAAGGATTTTACCATTTTATATTTGTTACTTGTGGTATTTGATCCCACAATGTCTGACTACACTACAGCCTTAGACTTGACTCCTACTGTTGGCTTGTGCTACAGATTGAAGCATGCATGCTTGGTTTTACAGTAGGATATGCATGCTTACTTTGCTACCACTGTATAGAAAAGAAATACATTTAGAAGCTAAAATAATAGCTGCATACAAACCCCTTGGTTCCCTCAGTCTCTTTAGATGCTCAGCATAGGCCTCTCTGTTCACCATAATCTCTGCATTAGCTGTAGAATAAAGAGAAGTTAACAACAGAAGAGCATTATGCAGACCAGTCTGCTTTCTATCTACTATAAATTCTCTTTATCATTATACTTACACATCTGTGGGATATTACCAGTCCTGAACTTATTCAGCCACTGGTTGAATGCTTCCCTCTTGTGCTTTTTCAGGTCAATAAATTGATGCCTACGCTGTTTTTCTTTGCGTGGAATGCCAGTTGCACTGAAGACAACCTTGGCCACACTATTCCAAGCCTCAGACTTGTACTGGTAATTGGTATAATCCCCTTGCAAAAGCCTTCTGGGCTCTTCAACACCCCACCTCTGCACCCTAAATTGGGCAACTTCCCTTCTACCAACAGACATGTCCAACGAGGGAGAACAGCAATAGCTAAGAATGATTTCCCGTCAATGTATATCATATTTATTGGTTATAGGCAAACCCAAACAATGATGCAAACTGCGTTTGCATGATATTAAGTGGAGAGCAACAGTGTCAATCAGAGAGGTAAGCAGTTTTTGAAATTAGAAGGTTAATGTGACACTTGGCATTAGTTTGAGGGTTGTTTGCTGCTGAAACTGTTAAGTGATTTAACTTTGTAGACATATACTTGACAGCATAAAATTCCTGACCTGACAAATTTTTGGTTTGGATTTATACACTGATAAAACTGATTTTTACAATGTGAGATTCAGACCTATGCATAACAGACAAAACTTTTTCTTCCACAGTGGCAATTTTCCATCCTTGCCACAGAAGACGTGTTTCTCAGACATACTCATGAATTATATATAAATACACACGGCAGATTGAGGGGTTAACCATGTATGTGTGTGACCTGACAAGGTCCTGGTTTACACAATCATGTGTGTATGAGTCTTATTGAAGTCCGGAGGCCATCCAACACCAGATAGCACAATTATAATTACATAAACATAGTAGTCAGAATACCCTTAGTCATAAATATAATTCATATGAGCTCCACTGCTATACATACTTATTATTTATAATTATGTGTAAATTTTTTTATATGATATTTAATATAAAGTGAAATGGAACAGCAGTAAAAATATTTGGAATTTCATGTATTAGAACCCATGATAATCTGTACTGCAGACCTGCAGTTACATCTGCTGCCATAGGAAGAGTTGCCATAGGAAGAGTTAAATAATACTTCTACATTTCCTTATTCATTAACGTCTGTGTGTTAACCACCTCGCAATGCAGCGTTTGTGCTGTGCCCAACATACTTGATAGTATCCATTTGAAATTGTCTATTATCTGCTTGCTCTGTGCTGGCGGAAATTGGGCTACTGTTGGCCGAAGGAGGAGAAGAGGCAGAAGACATGGCCGAAGGCAGGAGGAGAGGAGAAAGGCTAGGACTGTGGTAGTGAGGGTCGGAACTTTGAATGTTGGCAGTATGACTGGTATAGGGAGAGAGCTAGCTGATATGATGGACAGAAGGAAGGTTGGTATATTGTGTGTGCAAGAAACCAGATGGAAGGGGAGTAAGGCTAGGTGTATTGGAGGTGGGTTCAAATTGTTTTATCATGGTGTGGATGGGAGGAGAAATAGTGTAGGAGTTATTCTGAAGGAACAGTATGCTGAGAGTGTTTTGGAGGTGAAAAGAGTGTTGGATAGAGTGATGTTTATGAAGCTGGAAATTGATGGTGTAATGATGAATGTTATAAGTGCGTATGCTCCACAAGTTGGGTGTGCAATGGATGAGAAAGAAAAATTTTGGAGTGAATTGGATGAAGTGGTGATGACTGTACCCAAGGGTGAGAGAGTGGTGATTGGAGCAGATTTCAATGGGCATGTTGGTGAAGGGAACAGAGGGGATGAGGAAGTGATGGGTAGGTATGGTGTTAAACAAAGGAATGCAGAAGGTCAGATGGTAGTGGATTTTGCAAAAAGGATGGACATGGCTGTGGTGAATACATATTTTAACAAGAGGGAGGAGCACAGGGTGACATACAAGAGTGGAGGAAGATGCACACAGGTGGATTATACCTTATGTAGGAGGGCCAGTTTAAAGGAGACTGGAGACTGTAAAGTGGTGACCGGAAAAAGTGTCGTTAGGCAGCATAGGATAGTGGTTTGTAGGATGACGCTGGTTATCAAGAAGAGGAGGAGGAGTGTGAGGGCAGCACCAAGGATCAAGTGGTGGAAATTGAAAAAGGGTAATTGTGAGGTGGAGTTCAGGGATGAGTTAAGGCAGGCACTGGGTGGCAGTGAAGAGTTACCAAATAGCTGAGTAACTACAGCAGAACTCGTAAGGGAGACGACTAGAAAGGTGCTTGGTATCACATCTGGACAGAGGAAGGACGACAAGGAGACATGGTGGTGGAATTAGGAAGTACAGGAGAGTATCCAGAGAAAGAGGTTGGCAAAGAAGAAGTGGGATTGTCAGAGAGATGAAGAAAGTAGACAGGAGTATAAAGAGATGGGGTGCATGGCAAAGAGAGAGGTGGCGAAGGCTAAGGATAAGGCATATGAAGAGTTGTATGAAAGGTTGGACACTAAGGAGGGAGAAAAGGCCCTGTACCGATTGGCTAGACAGAGTGACTGAGCTAGGAAAGATGTGTAGCAGGTAAAGGTGATAAAGGATAATGAGGGAAACATACTCACAAGCGAGGAGAGTGTGTTGAGGAGATGGAAAGAGTACTTTGAGGGGTTGATGAATGAAGAGAATGAGAGGGAGAGAAGGTTGGATGATGTAGGGATAGTAAATCATGAGGTTCAATGGATTAGCAAGGAGGAAGTAAGGATAGCTATGAAGAGAATGAAGAATGGAAAGGCTGTTGGCCCAGATGACATACCTGTGGAAGCATGGAGGAGTTTAGGTGAAATGTCAGTGGAGTTTTTAACCAGATTGTTTAATGAAATCTTGGAAAGTGAGAGGATGCCTGAGGAATGGAGAAAAAGTGTTTTGGTACCGATTTTTAAGAATAAGGGTGATGACTGTATTCTTGCAGACAATCACACACCAATTTCAACTGGAATACCCATACAAACACACACACATAACAGTTAAATGGGTCAGTTGTGAGGCTTAAAACTCATTCTGTCTCAGTGGCCATTTGATACTTTATCCAAATGTCTGCCTGTTTTTCTTACTTATTCACATGCACTCACTACCTTTTGTGTCAGCCTAGGTCTCCTGCCCCCCCAAAAAAAAAAACACACCCACACACCCACACACACACACACACACACATGCAAATGATGATAACTGTGCCATATCCTTGTCTTCTATCTTTTGGATTCAGGGATACATAAGTCTTTTGTCTGATGCTCAGGGAACATAGCTGACTCAGTGCTTAGTACATCTGTTTCGGTGTGCTGTTTTGCAACTTGTACTGATTTATTACCGGTTTTTGTAATGTGTACAGCCCTGCCAAACTCTTAGACCAACAAAGCTGGATCAAGCCATAAATAAAAGTGTGACAAAGGCCCAGCAATGGGGAGAGTTTTTAAACATTATGGTCTTACAAACTTAAAACAGTTGATGGAATAACACGTTTTGCATTACTATTTTTACATTTGTTCTAAGGGAAATGAAGTCTGAAACTGAAATGCAACTCATTATTTTCTAAATTCACTCTTTAAAGATTTGCCATTACAAACATGTGAGGCTAAAATGTGGGCATTCAGTGAAAATCTGTATGTTTGAGAGGTAAGACCTATTAGCTGATAAAGGACACATGTATTGACATGTCAGTGCTGTCACATGTTATTTATTTATTTTATTTTATTTTACATTTGTTGACCGGGATGGTCCGACTGGATACATGTCCATTTTCAGCTGAGGCCCGGGGAGAAAAGCTCCACATTGACAGTAAATTACATACATGTTACATAGATACATATTATTTCATTTAGTAATTAATGCATATGAAAAAACATCTTAGAAATAGCAATCACAGACTACAACAGATCTTTTTCTTTCCTAGGTTGTCCTTTTAGCAAGATTAAAGGGCTTCCATTTATGGGCAGAAAAATTCTCAAGGGAATATGGGGTTAGGTCAATTGAGAATAAAGGTCTAAAGTTTTTATATACTTGGATAGTCCTGAAGAAAAATATGATCTTGGCTTACTGAAGCGGGGTTAATCTGGGTTTGAGCATTGGCAAAGCCAATGTGACTTAAAATGGTATTTTAGACTCTTTTTGAATTGGGTTAGGGAGGTAGTAAGAGTGAGGTTGAAAGGAAGGGAGTTCCATATTTTTCCAATGGCGTTGGCAAACAGTGTATCACCCCCTGAGTTATAGGATTTGACTGTTTGGACAAGTAGCCTGTTTGATGAGCATAGACAGCTGAGATTGGTGTAGGGTATAATTAAATTTTTCAGTGCAGGAGTGTTGTCAGGTTGTTTGAGAATTTTAAATGCTTCTATGAGTTGGTTCTGCTGGAGAAGGTTTGGTAAATCTATCCAACCGAGGTTTCTTAGGTTAACACAGTGATGGGTTCTATAGGGCATGCCAGTTGCAAATCTGGCAATATGATTATAACAACATGAGAGTTTATTTAGGTCAGATTTGTTAAGGTTAGTAAGCATGGAAGAGGCATATAGAAGGGTAGAGAGAAGATGTGAGCGGGCAATGGCCACTTTGGCAGTTGGAGTTAGGAAAGATTTTATCCTATATAGTGACCCAAGTTTCTTGTTAACGGTTTAAATGGTTTGGTTAATGTGCATATCAAATCTAAGTTTATTGTCAATGGTAACTCCTAATAGTTTAGTATAGGAGTCTGGGGAGATGATAGTCCCATTATTGGATTGTATAGTAAAGGATATAGAAGAGGGTTTATGGGTTGGATGGAAGAGTACTAATTTGGTTTTGTTTGGATTCAAGATCAGTTGACGACCTGATAGCCAGTTTTCTACTGCAGTAAAAATGTATTGGGTTGTGGATAGTAGGTTAACTGGAGATGTATCAGAACAAACTAGCGTTGAGTCATCTCCATATTGAATACAGGTGGTCTCAGGGATGGCTGTGTAGACGTCATTAATAAAGACTGAAAAGAGAAGAGGTCCCAATATGGAACCTTGAGGAACCCCTATGGTATTTGGTAAGAGGCGAGAGAGCTTATTCTGCCAGAGTACTGCTTGATGCAACTGCTGTAAAAATCACCCACCTTATACTTACATTACCAAGTAACAGTATGCAAGGATATGCCATTCATTTGTATTCTTAGACATTTATTTTTCTACACCAGGTTCAACACTTACCTTGGAAATCCAGCAGTTACAAAAGTTTTAGTTAACGGCTGACTTTGATGCTAGCAGTACACAGCCATTACATGGGTAAGTAAAGGTTGTGAATGTTGCCTGACATCATTGTTACCGTATGTATGTATGTGCATGGAATGAAGGTTGTAGCTGCTTAGGTGGTGAGTGTGAGTGCTATCCATTGCCTCTTGGCCAGTGCAAGGCCATATTGTGCAGGTCTATGTCTGCCTACACCCACAACGAATGCTGGTTCCCTCTTTGACTCCTCACCTGCTTGTGGTTGTGGCGACCTTGCCAGAGGTGGTGGGATGTGTGGCCTTTCCCATTGCACTTCCTGCAGAAGGTGTTTTCTCAGGATAATGTTGTGGAGCATGGGATAGATGGTGAATATTTCACAACATGTACAGGGACTGTACTGCAGGGCTCCCCCAGATGTATCTAGGCACTGGAACCGTGACTTCAGCAGCCCAAACACATGCTTGATGCTATTTCTTGTGTGAGTGTGTGCCTCATTATAGTGTTCTTCAGTTGGTGTGTGTGGTGTGTGTATGTGTGTATGTGTGTGTGTGTGTGTGTGTGTGTGTGTGTGTGTGTGTGTGTGTGTGTGTGTGTGTGTGTGTGTGTGTGTGCATTTCTGATGGGTGTCATCAGCCGCTGTTCCAGTGCATAACCTGCATCCCC
This sequence comes from Protopterus annectens, assembly GCF_019279795.1. Classification (NCBI taxonomy): domain Eukaryota; kingdom Metazoa; phylum Chordata; order Ceratodontiformes; family Protopteridae; genus Protopterus; species Protopterus annectens. The sequence goes on along the minus strand of NC_056726.1, from coordinate 1,789,111,674 downwards.
CAGTAAACAACCCTGTGGGATACCCCACTAGTAAACATCTCATACAATTGAGGGTTGTGCTAGATATGTGAGTCATGGTAACTGCCTGGATTGCCAGCACATGCATTGAGGATGATTCCCTTAGTATTACACATGACCTGGCAGTTAATAGAGTGGAAGTCTTTTCTCTTTATGTACAGCCTTCTATGTTCCCTAGGTGGTGCTTTGATTCCTACATGTGTACAGTCTGTGGCACCCAGGATGTCAGGGTAGTGTGCTGCAAGGTAGAACTCCTGCATAGTTCTGGCAGTGTCCGGAGCATGTTGCAGTATAGCATTCAAGAACTGATGGAAGATCCTGGATGCTGATGCCTTTGACACCTTCCAGCATGTCCTCTGTTGGTCTCTGGAAGATTTCTGTAGCTAAAATTCCAAGTGCTACATAGACCTTAGTCTCCACTCATATTGATTCCTCTCAGTTTGCCCTTGCTCTGAGTTGAGGACTATAGAGGTTGCAGAGTTCCTGTAGTGTGTCTGTATCCACCCTGTAGTGCTGCATAACTTCCTCATGTAGATTATGAAAAGTTAAATGGGGTCTAAAAACCCTTCTCCTTTTTGGCTGTGGTCTATCAGCAGCAGCAGTAGCAGCATAGACATGGGCTTGCTGCACATACACACACATGAATAAGAGCAATAGCAGCCCCCTAACATTGTTTCCGTGTCAAGGCATGAGAGTATCTAGGAGATGTGCTGAGCAAGAAGGGTTTGACAGAGAAATATCACAACTGGAAAATAGATTTGTTATAAGAAAAACAATGTGTGCATGACTTTATATCAAGTTAGAAAATGTAGGACAACACCAGGTAGACCTTATTTTTCAGATAATGTGGAACATAGTAGGAATGTTAAAGATAGGTGTAGTTTAGTTAGGATGGCAGTTCTTTATGCCAATAATGTCAAACCTGTACTGGAGATTTATAGGAAATATTGGCTGATATTAGCTGCGGACTCTGATATTAAAAAAGTAGTAGGGACACAGACATCTTTCCTTTCTAAGAATATGATTAATATGAAAAGAATGTTATGCTACCTGAAGTGAGAAGGCATAAAAAGAACTAATAAAATTATGAGGCCATGAAATAAATGTAATTATTGTCAATCTGTAGATAGCTCGGGTAAGTTTATTCATCCGGACTTTGGTAAAACTTTTTGGTTTCATACTGAAGGTACCTGTGACACAGAACATATAGTTTATCTAGCTTATTTTAAAATGTGTTTTGCGTTTTACATAGGCAAGACAGACAGGAAGTTCAAGTTTAGGATTAGGGAGCATTTATATGATATTCAAAGACAAGTTACAGCGAATGCTCTTGCCAAACATATTATGAATAATGTAGGCACACATAACTTTAAATTCATGATAGTGGAAAATACTCAAATCAGTAATAGAATGGGGGACATCAGGACTCAAACAGAAGTCAATGAAACAAAGTGGAAAGTTAAGTTAAGAGCTGATGTAGACAAGGGACTTAATGACAAAGTTCCTATTAAGCCTATACTTAAAGCAAGGCCTCTTAGAAACTAAATGAATAAATAACATATTTCTGTTCATTACCATTTTTTTATATTTTTATATGTGTTTTATATGTGGTTTTATGAAAAAAATTATTCATATTTGATTAATGTATGTTTATTTGGAAGATATGTATATGCCTTTAAGGTGTTTTTTATCTAATTGGTTTTCAATGAAGGAGTTTTATTTAAACTGAAGCTGCTGTAGTGTTAGTTAAATGTCTATGGAAGCAGTGGGATTCACTGTGAAAGCGCTTACATAACTGTTTTTGTTATTAAACCTTTTTTGAATTGTAATGCTGCCATTTGTTTTACCTGGGTTCATTTATACTTGCTTTATACTCAGATTTATTCCTTTCCTCCTGAATAATATAATTAATATTCTGGAATACTTATTTGACCTAACTTCTGCGCTCACCCTTGAGTGTCTGTACCAAACTTCTGAGGATGCACTGCAATGATGTTCTGCGTATCAGTACAAACTAACTGACTTAACTCTGTGTCTGAAATATCTCTACTAAAAATACTGAAACCTTGTAACTTTCCTACAAGTTCTACATGTCTTTTTAACCTTGGTTACCAAGCCTCTTTGTACTTAATGTACCACACATTCTGTTAGCACGTTATTCTTATCAGTATTCTTAACTGAAGGTTATTGAACAGTTCCTTTCTATTTAATCTGCATTAAAATGTAAAATGAAGATATATGTCTGCTTTAATATGGTTGCATTTCTAGGCCTGTGCAAACAAAATACTATATTTATATATAGCAAACAACATTTAAGTGAAACCTAATCTTACACTTTCTGCTGCTACTTGCACTGAGGTAACTGTTTGATAGTAAGTGCTAGCAGAATTTCCTGTCTTTCTTACTTCGTGGTAACGTTTTCTAATTTTCTGCTTCTGCTTGCACTGAGGTAGCTGTTTAATTGGCAGTAAGTGCTAGCAGTGTTTATTGGCTTTATGCTTGTTTTACTTTGTTGTAGAGTTTTCAAACTTTCTCCTTCTGCTTGCACTGAGGTAACTGTTTATTTCACAGTAGGTGCTAGCAGTGTTTCCTGGGTTTGTTTCATTTTGTTTTATTTTTAATTTTCTGTAGGGTTGTTGATGTTATTGGGACTGTTGAAGCTCCCATCCAATTGGATAGGAAAGTGTACTGCTTAAAATCTCTCGCCTGGTGAGTGGATGCGAGTACAAATTTGGGAACAGTGTTTTCAATTGAGGACAAATAGCTGGTGTTTTTTTTTTTTTTATATGATTATTTTTTGTCTTACCTGCTGTCTTTTTAAGGACAACAGGGTAACAGTTGTTTGTTTTATTTTGTTTTATTTTTAACTTCCCAGAGGCAGGATGGGCCTTTGGTCAACTGGTGCCCTAGGAAAAAGGTCACCACAGCGCCTCCCACACCACCCGGTGCCCCCATTCTGGTCTACCTACGCCATCCAGATTACTGGAAAAGTGCCTTTGCTACAGTGGCCCTCTAGGCGACAACTTAGTTGGTCTATGCCTAAAGCCCGGTTGTTGATGTTACTGGGGCTGTGGATGCTCCCATCCAATCAGACAGAAGCTTGTACTGATTAAAATCGTTCTCCTGGGAAGAGTGGGCACTTGCATCTTTGTGACATGTGATTAAATGATTGAGTGAGGAGTGAGGAAGGGGGTACGTACATCTTAGGCCTTAAACTTGTTATGCCTAATTTTACAAGGAATTTAAGTGCATGCTTTATTTATCAAACATTTTGCAAAATATAGATTCACTAAATTTGTACATTTTGGAAAACCTTATAAAATCAAATTATATCAAAGAATGGGTGCAATTAAAGTGTATTATAAGCAAGGTGAAGCTAATACTTGTTCAAATTGCACTAAACTACTGGAACTTTTGAAGGTCACTGACAGCAAGTCCTTTAGAGATAATAAAGATTCTTGCATGTGTCATTTTAGAAAAGCATTTACTATGATATCTGAATATTTAATTGAATGGAAATTGATTTATGAGTGTTTGGATTGCCATAAACAGAATGTTAATCAGAAATTACTTCTGGATAACAGTGTGAAAAGGATTTTAGGTAAGTCAGACTCTCCAACAAAGAAAGAAGCTAAGGGTTAGAAAAGGAAGAATGGAAAAGACATTGTACCACAAAAAAGAGTAAAAATACTGGATGTGGCAAAGAAGCAGGTTGTGGATGTTACTTTTGTACCCTAACTGGATTAAGTACTACTGATGGGGTAGCCGACATAGAATATGGAGCAAATGTTTCTGTAGATAACCTCACTTCACATGAATTACAAGTCTCCTTGGATAGGGTTGATTCAAGCTCATTTGTATAAGAACATAGGCCTGTGTGTCTATACCCAGAAGTCATTGTATCTATGAACATAAGGGTAGTTAATGATACAAAGGCTTTTAGTGAGGTTAGGAATAATTGCACTGCAAATTTGAATTCTGTAACTAGGGAGAATTCTACTGTTTTATTGGTACCTGAATCAGATGCATGTAATAAGAATATTACTATCAGGAGACATATTAAAAGGATAAATTGTATAGCACCTAATAAGTTAAAGAAAGTGAAAAGGTAATAGGTCAAGGGGTAAGTGTTAATTTTGGGGGACTCAGTACGGAAACCAGTTATTAAAGAACTATCAAAAATGGATTCAGTCTTGTCTTACTGTATTTGCTGTCTCGGGGTTGATATTAGTGAACTCGCCTAAGCTTTTGTGAAGACTGAGACTTGTGAAACTGGCATATGGTCTATATGTAATGCATGTGGGGACTAATGATTTAAACCACAAACACTCCAGAAGCATATGATCAACTCAATGTTGAGTATGTTAGAATATCTAGAAATGATTAATGTCGGTTATATCCTGAATGAGATTTTTCCATCCTGTTTTTGGACAGACTACTTATGCACTAAGGCTCATAAAATGAAACTTCATTGATGGTTAATGTACAATATATGAAATACTGGGAAGACAGTTTTCATGGTTATTGGCTATTTGCTCAAGACAAATTTTACCTAGGTACCTATGGGTAATCTTAGTGACTACTAAAATTATTGACCAGCTGCATGATTTTTTTAGTATTAGAGCAAAAAGGGAATGTAAAGTTACACAAGTACCAGTAAAATGACCTTTAAGTAATGCTAGAAACTTAAGAAATAAGTTCACCAAATTAAGCTGTTCCATAGCTACAGAACAATATAAAATCATAGCGATAACAGAAGCTTGAGATTCTTCTCTTTTTCACTTAAAATACGGATTCTTAAGACAAGATTCAAGAGGTGTTGGGGTAATTTTATGGGTGCATTGCTGTATCAGATCATCCCTATTTAAGAATATGCCCATGTATGAGGCAATGACTGTTCGGATTCATACAGGCACAAGACAGCTATATATATACTGTCACATCGTACACCAAATATGGACAATACTTTGCAGAGGGAGTATTTGCATAATTTAGATGACTACCTGAATTGTAAATGTGACATACTATTAATTGGGTGCTTTAAATTACTCTGGAATATGTTCAGAGTCATTGTCTACTAACTCTTACTTTGCTAGGGAGTATTTACATAATTTAGATGACTACCTGAATTGTAAAGGTGACATACTATTAATTGGGTGCTTTAAATTACTCTGGAATATGTAGGGAGTCACTGTCTACTAACTCTTACTTTGATAAAGAATTTGTTGATCTTGTCTCATAGTATGGAATGACTCAATTGGTAAAATTCAATACCGAGGGAAAATATCTTGGACCTTATATTGACTAATTTACTGACTAAAGTTCAATCCATAAAGATACTCCCACCATTATGGTCATCAGATCATAATTTGTTATTGATAATTCATTAACAGGAACTACACATTTAAAAAACATATGAATCTGGAAAGTTAGATTTAAAAAGTTTTGCTGAGTGTTATGCGAGATGTGACTGGATAACTATAGTTGTTATATCAGATAGTTGCTATGGATATAGTGTTTGGGAGAAGCTGCTTCAGGAGGGAGTTACTACTATAGTAAAACAAAAGAGAAACAACTCCACTTTCCCACTTGGTGAAACAATGCCATTTTGAGATTGTACAGGAGAAAAAAGTGGGACATAGACCCCCTTCTGCAGGACACCACTGGTTATCTTCATATTCTCTGATGCTGCTCTTTCCGCCCACACCATGTGGGTCCTGTCTTTTAGCCAATTTCCTAACCATCTTACTAAACAGGGGTATATTTGGAATACATTTAGTTTATTGATTATCTAGCATGGAAGATGCCTTGGTCATATCATGGTAGGTTGCGTTTAAAGTGTGACCACTGTCAACAGGTTTTATCTTTTTCAAAACATTTAACAGGTTCATTAGACAGCATTTACAAAACTAAGTTGATGCAGATCTAGCCTGATTTTTAATGTTATAATGTGCTCCATGGTCTAACCAATGAAACATGTCAGACTGATGGGCCTATAGTTTCTGGTCTTGGCAGTAGGGTCATCTTTATGGAGTGACATCACCAGTGCTATATGCCATACTTCTGGGACAGAGCCTGTAACTAAAGGTTCAACCATGGCATGTTTAGTTCTATTTAACAACAGCCTGATACATTATCTGGTCTTATGGAGGAAGTGATCTTAATGATTTCAGTATATGTTCATGGAGAGTTTAGGAGATATGGGCATCAAAGGGTTTGGATAGCTGTCTTAGGAGTGAAATTTGGACTAAATTTATTTGCTAGCATATTGGTAATGTTCACTGATTATGTGTAGGTTTTGCCATTTAGTATGAGTCTATACATTGCTGAGCAGTGTTTCTTGGTTTTCTAATACAGCTAAATAATGATTTGCAATTGTCCTTTGGTTTAAGATGTCAACCTGAGTCTATGGGATGCCTTATTAAATCTAATAGCCTTTTTTAAATTCTTAGTTAAATCCCCAATATTTTCCTTAGCTTTGTGGTCCTTAGATCTGCTGTATACTCTAAACTGTTTTTTTCATATACTGTACATTTTATTTAAGTTGGTGGGCAAGCAGGGTGGTATAAATTTCCTACTGTTTTGGATCCAGATGGAACTGCCAATTCTACACATTTATTAATATGGGAAACCCTCTGTGAATTTATCTACTGAGGCAATGTCTGTGGTGATGCTGTTATAAGTGAATTTTGGTACTTCATCATAGACTTTGAGGAGATTTGTGCACTTTAAGTCCTTGAATTACAACATATAATAGTCAGTGAGTTTAGATAGTTTGAGGGAAAAGGTTACTACATTATGGTCTGACTTAAATGGAAAGTGAGTTACTAGTGGAGTTGTACATAATGATGCTACAATTTCTAAGCACCAGGTCAAGAATATTTTGTCCGCTAGTTTTGGGAGTAACAATCTGGTCAACTGAGCTTTTATTTATTAGGTCAAAAAACTTGTGTGTCTATTCTATTTTGGAGGAGTAGGTACTATATTTAATTGATGGTTAGTTAAAGTCTCCTAGAACCTGACATGAACGTCCAGGTCTTGGAAGGTGTCCTATAACAAGTGTTAAAGTGAGAGTTAATGTTGTTGAGTATGGTTTGGAGTTTGATAAGTTCCATTTGTGAGTCTCTGGGAATCTGCCTAGAGGTGATATTGTCTCTGACAAATATGGAACTGCTGCTACAGTTTCCACTGGATGTGAAGACATCGTAGGTGCTAAATCCAGGTATGCAGGGAATGCTTTCTGGGCATTTAAATCATATTTCAGTGATCTCTCTCACACACAGAGACAAATGCATATATACACACACCCATATATATATATATATATATATATATATATATATATATATATATATATATATATATATATATATATACATATATGTATATATGTATGCCTTCCAAATGTGGGAGTGCTTCAAGGTCAGGTGGCTTGTTGTTTTGACTTCAGGCATTGAATAAACCACCATACTGTGACCCTGTATTGATACTGATATGTTTGCTATGTTAGAATTTTCATTAACTGAACTTTGTCTAAAAAAGGCCCTGTGGGGCAGCAAGGTCTTTAGCCAGTATGTAGAAGCCTTGGAATGAGAGGCACAGATGATCCTTTGCAAAGCAGGTAGGACTGCTGAGCATCTCATTCCATGCTGACACGTGCTGGATTCCCATAGAATGTCACCAATTATTTAGCTAACTGTTGAAGCCAGTCTTCTTTTCCTTTCTTTGTGCCTAGGCATCGTTAGCAGAGAACAGAAGATTCTGATCACTTTCAGAATCTTGTCTGCATTTGTGTCATTCATAGAGAGCTCAGACACATCTCTCTGCATCTCCCTCAGGGTTTTAACCCCTGTTATTCATGCCCAGATAGTCAACAACCACGTCATTGTTGGGTCACTGAAAGTTTTTGTGTTTCTGGAATGTTCGGATGTGTTGTAATTTAGGCCCTTTGTCTCACTGTGGTGCTTTGTTAAAGGTAAGAGATGATGGGATAGGATGTTTGACTTTGATTTATGCTGAGACTTAATTAAGCCTTATAGGTCTTGGTGACTTAGGTAAGATTTCTTTACTCCATCACCATATTTAATATATCATCTGTCAAGGTTATGTGGTGAATTAGCATGATGCAGTTTGTAAGTTTTGTGAGATTAAGGTCTCCATATCTCTTAAAAATGTATACCTCTCACAAGCAGACTTATTTGTGTTTAGTAAGAAATAATTTTCTGTGAGCAAAAGGCAGTTGCTACACTGCTTTTGGTAACCAAATGCTATGAAGCTGGCAACAGAAGGAAGGCAAGGAGGCTTATCTTCTGTTTTGTCCAAAGTGAAGTAAAACTTGATTTGATTCAGTTTCAGAGCTTAAGATATCTGTCAAGGGTGGATAGTGTATTTATGCATGAATATCTAAGTAAACAGATAACTTGGGTTTGTAGGTGACTGTGATAAGCACAGCTTGGGTTGGGAACCCTGCATAACACTAGTGTTTAGCTTACTTGTAGTGGCACAATGTAATGCTGTTAGAGAATACTATGAGCTACTTTTAGGGTGCTAGGTGTTGGATCTGTCCATTATGCAGCTGCACACAACTTGATGCATGTGACTGTAGCAACAGCCTATTTACTGACAGGATTTTAGTGAGTTGGTCATATTAGGAAAAGTCCCAACTGAAAGTGCCTGCAGCTATGGAATGCACATTTCAACCCTGCGGCACTAAGCAGAGCTTACACAATAAAAATAAACAGGGAAAGGAATGAACCAATGAAAAGCAGCTAAAGCTCTAACCAATAGTGTTTATTTTCCCAAAAAATACAGCAACTACCATCCTGAAAATTGCTACTACAAACTGGCTGTTTGTTGTATCTTTGAAACACAACTAAAACATATTAAATAAAAAAAGCAACACTAAAAAACTTCAATTAATAGCTGTAACTTCAAATTCAGAGAAAACACAGTAAATATGTTGGAAAATGACAGAAAATATTACACATGACTAGCAACATGCTTAGAGTTAAACATGCATTAGGCATCAGTGAGGACATCACTAGTTTTCACAAGTGATGTAATCCCTCAGGATAGCTCTGACCCAATTGAAGCCATCTGTCCTGTGGAGTCTCCAGTCTCTACCATGGATTCAGGCACAGGACTGCAAGCTTAGGGCAGTGCTATCACACCCTCATCTTGAGGAGAGGTGAATAGGTAGCACCATCTCCCTCCTCCTCCAAACCAGCAGGTGCCCGAGCCACTGACTGAAATTGATTGCCTGGATTGAAGGCATGATTTTATCCTGGAGCTGGTCAATGCACATAAATAATTTGTATGAGGGGAGCTATGTAAGAGCAATATCACTGGGAGAACTGAAAGAAAGTATCTGCATTCTCCATTATATTTGTTCAGCAAAAGGACTTTAGTAACTTACAAGTTTTAGAAAGTTATTAACTTTTTTGAGCACTGGGTCACCACCGGTGAAAGCTTAACTGCTTTGAGAAACACAAATTATGGATTAAACATGAGAATAACCTTTTTGAGATAACCTGAAAGGGAGAGTTTTATCTGTTACTGCATACAGCATAAAACTAAACTAACAAGAGTAAAAGCTTTATGGAAAATGGAATGAAATACACCCACCTCATCAACTGATCTATAAAAATGTTTTTACAGTTTGATATAGAAAGATGCCAAAGAAAGTGATTAGGATGCAGATCATTGGTCTTGCAATACATTTAGCAGTTACTAAGACAGTCTGTCTTCATTTTGCTGTACCTCATATAACAGTAATGAGATGTGCTACATACTTGAACTGCTTAGCTGCATTTGACATACTATAGATATAAAACATTCCAAATACTTTTCAGCAAAGATATAATGCAGAATTTTGTTACGACAGTTCTAAACTGCTAGAATAATAAAAAGGTAATTTAAATGCTTTTTTTACCTCAAAAACTGAGATAATGCTTGTTTACTGAAATTATCCTAGCATCGGTTCTCAGTTTTGTATAAAAGCTGTATGCTGCGAGGGAAAGGGTGTAATCTCAATGGACAAAGTGCACATATATAGCAAAGTGCGTCACAACATCTGAAAAAATACATAACTGTTACTTAAAACTAACATATCTTAGGTTAGAGCTGTCAGGTCAGACTGCTTATCTAGCGAGTTTCATAGCCGAGATCATATTAATGGAATAACTAATTAATAATCAGTTATGGTGATGTGTGTTGTGCAATGTTTGATAATGAGATGTGTGGGAGGTTGGCGTAATGGTTAAGGTGCTTACCTGAGAAACACAAGGTGCAGGGTTTGATTCTCACATGGGGTAATTGGCTAGGCTTAAAATGGCCCCCGGGGACAGTTAGCCTAGTATGAATCTATGAAACTATGAGAGTTGGAGGTAGAGCATCATAACAAATCCTGAGGGATCTAAAGGAAGCAAAGCCAGCAAATGATGCACAACCAATACCACTACTATTGTGCTATTACTCTGCTTTTTAATATAAATTTAATTTATTTTGGTTTTGGTTGGTGGAAAAATATATTCAAATAAATCTGTTTTGTTGTGGTTCATTGATTTGTTACAGGTGCCTATGTTTCAGCAACAGAGAGGATTCTGCAGCTTAGTCTGGATTCTTACTTGGTTGTACTATGAAGGACTTGGTGTTAGGCTTCTCCTTTCATACTGCTTACTGTAACTTAAACAAATCTTCCTGTTATCCCACATCCTTTACAGACAGTTTTTTTATAATGTACCCTCCTTCTTTAACTTGTTACCTCTTTGTACTGCAGCTTAATACACTCTCACACTGCTCCCTTTATAATCCACTCTCACCTCAAGATAACATCATATATATATATATATATATATATATATATATATATATATATAGGTCTACTGCTTTAAGTCGAATTATATTTGATTGAAAATGATTTCAGGCAGCGCACTTCACTGAAACCTCATTTGGCTGAAAGCACATTTGTTCGAATTACATTTGGTTGAAAATGGTATAAAGCCCCTGCCCCACTGCAGTGTGACAAATGAGGTTTCAGTGAAGTGGGCTGCCTGAAATCATTTTCGACCACATGTAATTCAAACAAATATAGCAGATCCTTACAGGGACGTCGGGAGGCATACGCACTGTACTGATTTCAGTACAACTTTTTTAGAAGGGGGGTAGCTTTTTTGAAAAAAAGACGTACATATTTAAAGGGTGTTGGCTCCTTTAAGGAGCATACCAGCCAGTCGGAAGTGAGCTCACATCATGTCCGGCTGGCTGCGAGCGGGAAACAATCTGATTTGGAACTTGGAAGGCAAGCAATGGATTCGCGAGTGGGAAACAATCGCAAATTGCGATTACAATCACAAATGGATTATCACTGAGTTGGTGGAAGGCAAGCAAGGGCAAATGGATTATCAGAAGGCAAGTGTGTGAAGCAAGGGCGTTCACATGGAAGGAAGGCAATCAACGTTTGAAGTAAGTGCATTCACAAATGGATTGTGTGTTTGAAGTAAGTGCATTCACAAATGGATTGTGTGTTTGAAGTAAGTGCATTCACAAATGGATTGTGTGTTTGAAGTAAGTGCATTCACAAATGGATTGTGTGTTTGAAGTAAGTGCATTCACAAATGGATTGTGTGTTTGAAGTAAGTGCATTCACAAATGGATTGTGTGTTTGAAGTAAGTGCATTCACAAACGGATTATGTGTTTGAAGCAAGTGCATTCACAAATGGATTGTGTGTTTGAAGTAAGTGCATTCACAAATGGATTGTGTGTTTGAAGTAAGTGCATTCACAAATGGAGATTGTGTGTTTGAAGTAAGTGCATTCACAAACGGATTATGTGTTTGAAGTAAGTGCATTCACAAATGGAGATTGTGTGTTTGAAGTAAGTGCATTCACAAATGGAGATTGTGTGTTTGAAGTAAGTGCATTCACAAATGGAGATTGTGTGTTTGAAGTAAGTGCATTCACAAATGGAGATTGTGTGTTTGAAGTAAGTGCATTCACAAACGGATTATGTGTTTGAAGTAAGTGCATTCACAAATGGAGATTGTGTGTTTGAAGTAAGTGCATTCACAAATGGAGATTGTGTGTTTGAAGTAAGTGCATTCACAAATGGAGATTGTGTGTTTGAAGTAAGTGCATTCACAAATGGAGATTGTGTGTTTGAAGTAAGTGCATTCACAAATGGAGATTGTGTGTTTGAAGTAAGTGCATTCACAAATGGAGATTGTGTGTTTGAAGTAAGTGCATTCACAAATGGGTTGTGTGTTTGAAGTAAGTGCATTCACAAATGGATTGTGTGTTTGAAGTAAGTGCATTCACAAATGGATTGTGTGTTTGAAGTAAGTGAATTCACAAACGGATTATGTGTTTGAAGTAAGTGCATTCACAAATGGAGATTGTGTGTTTGAAGTAAGTGCATTCACAAATGGAGATTGTGTGTTTGAAGTAAGTGCATTCACAAATGGAGATTGTGTGTTTGAAGTAAGTGCATTCACAAATGGAGATTGTGTGTTTGAAGTAAGTGCATTCACAAATGGAGATTGTGTGTTTGAAGTAAGTGCATTCACAAATGGAGATTGTGTGTCTGAAGTAAGTGCATTCACAAATGGATTGTGTGTTTGAAGTAAGTGCATTCACAAATGGAGATTGTGTGTTTGAAGTAAATGCATTCACAAATGGAGATTGTGTGTTTGAAGTAAGTGCATTCACAAATAGAGATTGTGTGTTTGAAGTAAGTGCATTCACAAATGGAGATTGTGTGTTTGAAGTAAGTGCATTCACAAATGGAGATTGTTTGTTTGAAGTAAGTGCATTCACAAATGGAGATTGTGTGTTTGAAGTAAGTGCATTCACTAATGGAGATTGTGTGTTTGAAGTAAGTGCATTCACAAATGGAGATTGCGTGTTTGAAGTAAGTGCATTCACAAATGGAGATTGTGTGTTTGAAGTAAGTGCATTCACAAATGGAGATTGCATGTTTGAAGTAAGTGCATTCACAAATGGAGATTGTGTGTTTGAAGTAAGTGCATTCACAAATGGAGATTGCGTGTTTGAAGTAAGTGCATTCACAAATGGAGATTGTGTGTTTGAAGTAAGTGCATTCACAAATGGAGATTGTGTGTTTGAAGTAAGTGCATTCACAAGTGTGTGTGTGTGAAAATGCCTCCAAATAAAACACCTGCTGGCTATAGGTGTTCAGGCTCAAACGCTGTACCTTTGCTTCAGGGTAAGAACAGCCTAAAGTCCATAACCACCACCATTTCTGAACTTTGTTCAGATTTGCTTTTCTAATGGTTGTGAGCTATGGTGAGAACTGAAGTTGTATTTCTCCCATTATTGTTTTTGATGTTTGTCCAGGTTTTTTGTGCTAAGGTGTGAAGTGAGAACTGAATTTGTATTCCCTCATTATTGGCTTTGTTTGTCCATGTGTTTTGTGCTAAGAGGTTGAGAGCTATCTAAATGATAGCCATTAAGTTTGTCTTCCTGTTTTTCAAACTGCTGATTTAGCATAGTGGTATGTTGCACTGACTATAGTGCATGTGGTTCTGGGTTCAAGACATGCATGGTAATAACACAGCATTTTATTCTAGCAACTTTTCAAAATTATACAAGCAATCTTTAAAATGTGTCCCTGTTTTTTGGGCTTTTGCCCCCCCCTCCCAATAAATGTTGGCTTTTTCCAGATTTCTTGTGCTGCAAAGTTTAGAGATACAGCTGGGTGTCAACATTTTACAAGGAGCTGAGAGCTGCAGGGGAACTTAAGTTTAGTGCTGCTTATGCAGAGTCTGCTTGTACTGTTAATAGTACAACAGGTAGAGTATTTGCTTTTGATGCAGAAGGCTGTGGGTTCTTCTCCCACAGTAGGTAGATGCATTGCTGATACTGTACTGTGTTGTAAAGGGGGGTGGATGCTGTAGTCTATTTTAGCGAAGATATCTAGTAGTAACAATGAACCTGTTATCAGTTTGCCATCCACTCCCTATTGCAATATTACTAGCGTATCATTGTTTTTAATGCAACATAGGCAATTTATTCCTCAAGGGCAACAGGCACATTATTTGTAGATGAAACCATGAAATATAAAGTTGTTTGCTAGCAGCAGCCTCTTCATTAGTTACAGATTTCTCCAATGTGGAATTATGTAGATGGCTTTTACTAGTTCAGAGATTGTGCATATTTACTGATACTGGTGGACTGTAGAAGTTTGAGTAGACCTTTATGATGGAAGGTGTATCAAAGAGCACGTGTATGTTTCATGTGCAAGGGGCCTATGATTTGAAAACAGCCCAAAGTTAATCTTTATCTGCCACTGGCAAAATGTATTTTCTTTGAATGTGGGTTTCAATGCTGTTTCAATGAATGTGAGTTTCAAGGGCAGAGAAGATTTAATGCTAAGTCTAGTTTCATTGTGAGACTGCATTGCTTTGTTTAGCAGATATTTATTGGTGTTCGTGCTGTAAAATGCAAAATAAAACTTTTTCTGGCAAATCATTTAGGAATGAAGTCACTAAATAATGACCGATGTTAACTTTCAGACGTCATAATCTTCAGAAAAATGCATGCTAAAGCAAGATCTGATATTCTAGTAACTGTCTTAAGTTTATACAAGGTCAATTTTTAGTACTGTTTGTATGTTCCCCCAATATATTTGGCCTTGCCCAGATTTCCTGCATTAAGAGGTTGAGAGGTATGTGCAAATAAATCGCTTTATAGAATTAGGAATATCCAAACCTCTCAACTGTCCCCAATTTTGGCTCAAAATGTTGCTCTCCCCCTAATAATCTCTCCGCAAAATAGCAATTTTGGAAGAAAACGTGGAGGGTTTACTTTACTTTTATAAATAACTGTAATGATCAGAATTATACATTACTTTTATTTCAGAAATGCATGTAGATTCTCTAATTTTGTCAGCTGCTCTAAGTTAACTGTGCTCATATTAAAATGGTGTCCCTTCTTTGATAGGTTCCCAGCTGTATTGTCTGGCAATTTTATATTTTTGCATCACATTTTTGGTCTGTTTTTCATAAAATTGCGGTTTTCTGGCAAATTAGTGGCAAATTGTTAAAGACTGAAGTTAGAAAATAATGGCAGACATTTGAGTTTCAGATTTCATACCTTTCAGAAAATTCATACTAATGCAAGACCTACTACTATTCTATTATCTTTCTAAGTTTATAAGAGCAATATTTAAAAAAATGTCCTTATTTTTGGGCCTTTGCCTCAGTTTTATTTATGAGTTTGTTGCTCTAAGAGGTTGAGACTTGTGTGTGTGTGTGTGTGTGTGTGTGTGTGTGTGGTATGTGTGTGGTAGGTAGGTAGCATACCTCTCAACTGTCCAAATTTTGCAGAATGTCCAGATTTTTGCCCCATAATTTTTGTCTGTTCCTCATAAATTTTGTGATTTTTCTAGAAAATCATTGAAGGCTGAAGTTGCTAAATAATGACAGACATTTGAGTTTCAGACTTCATGTCCTTTAGAAAAATTTATACTAGCACAAATCCTGTTATTCTAGCAACTTTCTCATACTAGCACAAATCCTGTTATTCTAGCAACTTTCTAAGTTCACAAGAGCATTATTTAATATCTGTCCCTGTTTATTTTAGGCTTTGTCCATATTTCTTGCACTAAGAGGTAGGTAGGGGTGTGTGTGTGAATGAAACATCCTAGTTAGGGGTAGCAGGTGGTTAGTAATTTACTCAAGCTCAAAACCTGTACCTTAGTTACAGAAAACAAAAGCATAAATTCTCTACCCCAACTACCATACTGCATTTTTCAGAGAACTGACATTTCAGGTTAATTTTCAATTCAAGGAACTGAGTTTGAGTGAATTTATATTATATTACTGAAGAGGCATTACAGCGAATGCCTCTTCATTGACACTAAAAGAGCGAACCGTGAATTACGAGAATGGCCGTAGCTTGGCTGGGGAGGGGGGGTAGCAGTTTGAGAGCTGTGAGTACAAATTTGAAAATCCTAGCTACACCCCTGCATATATATATATATATATATATATATATATACATATATATATATATATAAAATGTACAATGCACCCAGAGTGACTACCCTATCTGTAAGGAACTCCTTGTTTCCTCATCTGTATATATATATATATATATATATATATATATATATATATATATATATATATATATACACATACTATGCATGTTTGTAATGTGTTATGTGATACTGGGTACTACACATTTGTACAAATGTATACATTGTACCTGCTTTTGATACGTCTTATGCTTGATTAGTCATTTAAGAACCTTAAACCTGAAATGAAGTTGACACCTGTTTATGCCTTTAGAAATATAAACCTATCTTCTTTTAGTTTCTGCTGTAACTCTGGGGTTGTGGTTGAAATGAGTCCTCTTTAGATTGTCCACTAAACTAGTTAACAATAAAAAACAAACTAAAATGACTTCAATACATGCAGCGGTCTGACATAAACCTGTAGATACTGTACTCCTGTACTTTAAGGGCAGAAATTATTTTATACTTTTCTTTTGCTCTGTTGTGCAGTAAAAGATCCTTTTCTCTACAATTACTGAAAATGTAGCCAGTGGAAGGCTCAGACACTGACTGGCTGAGCATAATGACCCACTAGGTAATGAAAATTTAGTGAACATTCAATGGCATGTACAAACAATAACACAATGTAAAACAGTTGTTAAAATATTAAACATTAAAAATGAGGTTTGAAAGTGCAATGGACTTATTAAAACACATTACTAAGTCTTAATAGTTCTCATAAATGGGGAAGTTCATGTCTTGTTTCTTCTTTTTCCAGCTGCTTGACTTTTATGTGAAAATACTTTAGCACTACATTATTAGCAAGAACTGTGGTTATTCTCAGTGTTACAGTCTCAGATCTAGTTGAATCTCTTTGTATAAGCAGCATTTGTTCTTTGATATCTACAGCTTTGCACATATATTTCCATGATATGTATTTTCAGAATTCATCTGTTCCAAGTAGAAGACATGTACGATATGTATTAATGGCAAAACAGTAATAAATACGCTGTGACTGAGACTAGTTCACAGTTCTTCTGCATCCTCAGTTGTGGATTCTTAGATTTTTTTTTATATTTCTAGGAACAAGGGTGTTCATCTGAACCGCACACTTAACTTCCTGAAATAGTATGCTTTACAGGGAATTAATAACATGACGTTGATTGGAGGTGAGGGTGTGCAATGATCATTCTTTATACTACAGGAAGGCCAAAAGTTATGGGTTTATGAGTTCATTTGGATACCAAATCAAACAGTCTTTTGTTGCACCACATCATCTAAAATCAAAATGGCTTGCTCTCTGTTGTGACTAGGATCACTGATGTAAATGAAGACCGTCTTCCAGTAACATTTCAATATCCTGATCAGTTTCTAGAATGACAAGATCACAGCAGCAGCTC
The DNA here is from genome assembly GCF_019279795.1 of Protopterus annectens. Classification (NCBI taxonomy): domain Eukaryota; kingdom Metazoa; phylum Chordata; order Ceratodontiformes; family Protopteridae; genus Protopterus; species Protopterus annectens. Next base: position 1,789,094,241 of record NC_056726.1, on the reverse strand, counting down.
CGTAATTTAAATTCTGTAACAGCTTCCTCACTTGTCAAACAGTAAAACATAAACTTCAGTTAAACATAACAAACAAATCCTCCCAACTATTTTCTCAAACCCCAAGTCAGTCATCACAAGTTTCATTTTGCCTGCCTTTGCTTTGTTAGCTTGGTAAAATATGTTGCACTCTGCTCAGAAGGGCACTCGGTCACAGTGGCAGGATCCGATCACCATCTGGCCCTGACCCCACTGCTGCTGCAGTTGTTAATTACCAAAGTCCAGATGGAGGAACGGTTTGGTTCTCTTATAGGAAACTGGAACACTCGCCACATATTTTCCTATAATTTTATACGCTATGTAGCGGACGGGCAGTTATTTCTCAGATGAGGCAAAAAAGTCAGTCTAGGCTTCAGTCATAAGGCTAATTTAAATTAATTCTGCAAGGAGGAGATACTCAGAAAACAAGATCAAAATATCATCTTCCTTGTTATAGGTGTGGTTGTCCCCAGATTACCATGCATTGTTGCAGCCAGTGCCCCATAGGTTCATGCATCTCATTGACTATGTATATAATTTAATGTAATATAATATAATATAATATAATGTAATATAATATAATATAATATAATATAATATAATATAATATAATATATGTTGCTTTATTTTTTTGCATAAGAAGGAGGGTATAAATTTCTAGAGTAAGTTTTTTCTTCACAAAGGGCACCATATACCTAGAAAAGAACTATCACTGAAACTTGTTATGGATAGAATGGCAAAGGTCTTACATCATGCTTAATGGGTAACCATTTAAAATGTTGAACCCACTAGAGTAAGTCCTGAAATATGGGGACTGAATAGCCAAAAGACTGGACGTATACCGAGTCCAAGATGACATTTCTGGGAATATTCCCTTTTCTCCAAGGTATGCCAATCTTGGCGTTGCTATATATAATTTTTGGGGGTGGGGTGGGTTGCAAGGGAGGCTTGCTTCCCCTCTGCCAAAAGAAGAGCAATTTTTGAGATTTGCTGTTTTCCTGTGCTTTTGGCCTTTTTTTTTTTCGTTACTTGACATTTCAATAAGAAGTATGTTTACAGATCATATTTAAAGGTGTGAAACAACCTTTTGTTTTTTTATTAACAAGTGTTGGAGTGCACAAGGAAGACAGTATAGTGAGATGTGTTTATGATATTAATATTCATAGGATGGCAGGATAGTGCTTACATCACTCTAGGTTCCAGCTCTGACTATGCAGATCAGCATAGGTAAATAATTGTAAATAAGTTATGTAACTGCCAAACTGTTAAATGAATGCATGCGCGTGCGCACGTGTGTGTGTGTGTTCATGTGCGCGCGCGCGTGTGTGTCTGTGTGTGTGTGTGTGTGTGTGTGTGTGTGTGTGTGTGTGTGTGTGTGTGTGTGTGTGTGCGCGTGTGCGTGTGTGCGTGTACATGTATGCGGATTTCTAAGCTGGGAGCATAGTTCTCAAATTCTTTGCCCAAGAATAAGGCAAAAATAATGAGGGGATAAGAGCCTTAAATCAGAGATAATTTTTAAACACTACTAAGTTATTAGAACAACAGGTTGCATTAACATGTATTTTCTGATCAATAGTATGAAACTCTAATGTCCAGCCTTACTGACTGACTGTAATCCTCAAATATCAAAAATTTTACAAGGGACAGAAAAAATATGTTGCAAAATCAGAGATATTTTGCAAAATAAGTGACAGTTTGGATGTGTGTCAAAGAGAGGAAGGACTGCCACAGCAGATGAGAAAAAAAATGAGTAAGCAGTTTACATGCAAACAGAGTAATAGTATGTTCTGAGGAAAGTTTATTAAGTTTCTACATTTATTTTATATTTAACTGTTTGGTTAAACATGACTGAATGTACACTGATTTGCATTGGAGGCCTAAGGAATCAGTTCCCAACAATGCAACATTCACTTTTAAGAAAATAAGTTTCCAAATGGCAGAAAAGTAAATCAGTATGAAATGAGCAAAACGTCAGCAGGATTTTTTTATAAGTGGATCAGTAATTCAATGGGAATGCAGGAGTCTAGCTGATGTGAAAATATTCAGTTACAGATAACTGCTCAAGCAACAACAAGCAACAATTCTGCAAGCAGAAGAGTTTTGCTGACAGATAAACACACAAATCAGACACAGAGTCAGTACAGTGTTTGGGTAAGTGCCACATCACAAAACATCATAATTTTGTTAGGGATTCAGACCATGTAGTGACTTAAGATGACAGCAAACCATGGCCTGCAGGAAATGTATCAACAGTTGTTGTGGCTTGGTATTGTATTTTCTTCTGACCTAACTGTCTGGAACTCTGCCAAGCAGAGGCTCACAGCTGTAGGCATTTCACATTTGACAAGGACCTCCCTTCTAGTCCAAGATCATTCTGTTCAGTGATCTGTGAAGATAAAGACTGTGAAGAGTATGCAATACTGTCAAGGGAGATGTGAGAGAAAAGATGCGCTGACATTCCTGTGACATGTTTAATCAAATATTCTAAGCATCACTACTATGTTTCTTTGTCTCCATCTTAATGCAAGGTCAGAAATATCTTTTCTGTGCCTTTTAACTGGGAGGAAATGACTGAAGCTGTGGGAGGCAGACCTGAGTCATCTGACCTATAACCTCATCAAACAGTAGCTCTAATCATTATTTTGAATGGGAAGTTCATGCCCCAGTTGGAAGGCTCAGGCATTCTGTTGACTGACGTGCTTGATATGCTGTGGTTATCACTGCTGGATAGGAGTGTTGTACTCTTGGGTTGCTTTGATCAGTCCATCTTTTTCCTAGCAACAAAACAAGATATTTCAAGAAGCATTCATTTTTTGTTTTGTTCACTGGAGAAGCACACTTAGTACTCATTCTCAGGTCTCACCTTCAGTATTACAGATATTGCAAAATAGACTATTATGGGATGGCTTAGTTACAAATATAAAAATGCAGAAATAAGAATAAATACATTTATTAACAATAAAAGTGTGCACAACAACAAATATATAATATAGATGAGTTTATTGGAAATGTATAAACAAATCAAGCAGGAGGATGCAAGAAACAGAGTTAGGTACAAAACAAAAAAAAAAATCAAAAAGTATATTATATATGTGTGGGTGTGTGTGTATTGTCTATGTGTCTGCTCCTGGGATTCAGAAATTGTTACCACAAACAGTAAACCTTACCATGAGTGGCCAATCCCTCACAGCAATCCTTCCCTGTTCACAGACCGTACCACTGTAGTCCTTTCCTGTGAAAAGAAAACATGGGAGCGCAGGGCGATCCTGCCAGATGTGATACATGGTAATGAGACAATCTGAGGAGGTAGCTAATGCTAATCAGCAGTGTGCACCCCCCCCCCCCCCGGAAAAGCCTGTGGCTACCAATAAATACTGACAAGTGATGCAGAGAATCTCTTGGCTGTGTAAATTCCTGTACTCAGATGGAAGATTTAACTCTAGCAAAAGAGAGTAGTCACCCACTGAATTCAATAGAAGAATTTGTGATGCAGTGGTAGAGGGTGGCATGAGCATGTGTGTGTGTGTGTGTGTGTGTGTGTGTGTGTGTGTGTGTGTGTGTGTGTGTGTGTGTGTGTGTGTGTGTGTGTGTCTGTGTTTGCTGGACTGTCCAAGTTGGTGTATGTGCGAGTGTGTCTTTGAGTGTGATTGAGTGTGGGGGTATGTGTAATGTTGAGTGGATGTCTCTGTGCATGTGTGTGTAAATTTCTACGTGTGTCTGTATGGATCTACTTCATATGTTCAACACTTCAAAATGCAGAATTTCATATGGCAGAGACCATATGATCGACATTTGAAATGTCGAACATATGAAATAGAAAAGTAAAAAACAAAAAACACTTAGACATTGCTAGCAGGGGGGCAATCCCCCCTGCACCCGCACACCCCCCCGTAACTTAAATATACCAACTCCGAGATCACACTACAGTGCAGGAATGGAAATCTTTCCATTCCGCTCTATATGGAGGTGCCGATTCTGCATTGTCAGCATGTCAAATGTTGATCATATGGTCTCAGCCATATGAAATACGGCATTTTGAAGTGTTGGCAATGTGAAGGGGACATCAGTAAGTTACAAGTGTATTTGATGAGATGCGGTTTCTTTAAATATTTTTTAGATTTAAATAAGTGGTCACATGATTTTTTAATGTTTATAAAAAAGTATTCCACTTGCTAGTTAATGAGTTCTGAGGAAGTCTGCTTGAATGAAAGGAAGAAAGCACTTAACTTTTAACTGCTTTTGTTGTTTTTAATAAGCTATTTTGTGCTCTATAAATTTGGAGTGGTTTGCCATCCTCTAACTTAGCTGAAGATGTGCTATGTCCTGAAATGCTCTCCTATGTGACCCTGTTGTGTTTGATTTGATTTATGGTATTTTTTGGGCTGCACAGAATTAAACATTTTCTTCAGGTTCCTGGTTTTTATTCAGGCATAAAGTTTATTTATTTATTTATTTTTTATTTTTTTATTTTCTGTGTCTACTGAATGGAGGAGGTAACTGTAGAACATGGTGTGGATTCCCTGCACCAATATGCTTTCAGAAGGTGAAGGATGACCATCTCTGCCTGGTGAATTGACTCAGCTTATCCTTTTGCTTACCCAACAGTGGTGCCAGATGGTGACTACTATACAGACTACAGTGGTTTGCTTTAACAAATATAAAGTAGACTCTCATGAGATGTTAACATTATGAGTAGAAGCTCGGAAGTTCACTCCTGTGGCACTCCTTGATTGTAGTTAGACTGCAAGGCACAATATGGTCACAGTGCTGCCAATTTCATTTACTCTTACTATTTCAATAAATTGTGATATGTTACCAACATCTGGGTTAAAACATTTTGACCTGGAAATTTGGTTGAAAAAGAACTTTTGTTTCAGTTTGCCTGTGATGTGTCCTGAAATGCTCTCCTATGTGAGCCTGTTGGTTTCATTTGGTTTATGGTATTTTTTTTTTGGCTGCACAGAATTAAACACATTTCTTTCAGATTTCTGGTTTCTATTCAAGCATAAAGGTTGTGTTTTTTGTGAATAATGAAAGGAGGAAATGACTCTAGATCATGAAATGGATGACACAGTTTGTGCAGTCACTGCACCAGTATGGTTTCAGAAGGTGAAGGATGACCATCTCACCCTGGTGAATTAACTCAACTTATCATATTGCTTATGCTACAGTGGTCCAAGATGGTGACTACTATAAGTCTACAGCAAGCTGCTTTAACAAATAAAAGTTCACCCCTGTGGTGCCCCTTCATGGTAGTCAGAATGTAGGGCACAACATGATCACAGCACCAACAATTTCAACTTCTTCTGCTATTTCAACAAATCAGGACATGTTACCAACATCTGGATTAAAATTTTTGAACTGGAGATGGTTGAAGAATGACTTTTGTTTCAGTTCATCTGGAATATGTAGAAGAGATGTATAAAAAGAAGGGAAATGGAGAAGTCCAAATAGATTGGCACATTAAACAAATACAGAGTTAATGAATAAAGAATTGGAAAAAGAAATAACGATAGATGAATTAAATAAAATAATTAGGCAAGTTAATATAGATTCAGTAACAGGTTCAGACAGAATTAGTTATGGAATGTAGACAAAATTCAAGGACTGGCAAAAAGTTTATTTTGTAAAAATGTTGAATGAATAGATGGAAGAAGGTTTTAAGTATAAGGAGATTTATAGTGGAATCTTAACATTTTTATGGAAAAATGGAATAAAGAAGAAATAAAAAAATGGAGGCCGATAGTACTGAACAATACTAACTACAAAGAAATTATGAATATTATATAGAAGAGTAGGGAAAATAAAATAGAAAATATAATAGAAGAAAGTGTATTTGGTATTAAAGGTAGAGGTTGTCAAAAACTTTTAATGATTATAAGAGATGTTATGAAAGAAAGACAAGAAGTGAAATTAATTGTAGGTGATGTTAATATAGCTTTTGATACAATAGAACATGAAGTGTTATGGATATCTGTGGATAACTACAATCTTAGTAAAAAAAAATAAAAAAAAATATGTATGACTGCTCATAAAAACAATAGAGTGAAGACATTAATTAACGGATATTTAAAGAGAGTAGTAGAAATGAATAATGGTATTATACAAGGATGTCCAATGAGTAGAATTTCGTTTGTTTTAATTATGAATTTAGTGGCTAGTGAAATCAACAACACAATGAAAAAGGCAGAATACCTAGTAGAAAAGTATGTACCAATTCCTGTAATAATGACTTATGCAGATGATATAGTTGTAACAAAAAAATATTTCGGATGGAAAAGGTAATTCAATATTTAACAGCATTATTAAAAGGAATAGGGATGGATCTTAATAAAGAAAATAGTCAAGGATTAGAAAGGAGTAATAGTATAGCAGGTACACAATTTACTTTGAAATAAAAGTACTATTAATAGAGTTTGGTATTCACAAAATAAAGAAAAAAAATGGTAAAATTTAATAAGAAGTATAAAGGAACTATGTACAAAATTTGGTTAATTCTGTGTTGAAAAGTAAAATGGCATATTTAGTAAGTGTATTTATGATTCCAAAAATATGTTAAAAGGAATTAATGGAAATAATTTTGTCTTTTATATGGGGTTCTAGACTGAATCTGGTTAAAAGAGGTATATTATATAGGAATAAAGACGGTGGTAGTTTAGTATTAATAAACCCAATAGTATCTGGGGCTTCTTTGAATTTATATAAAGTATTAATATGGGTAAAGAATAAAGAGAAATTTGTGAAAAATATGTTTGATTATTAAATATAGAGACATGTGGGAATAAACTAGATCTAATAAAAAAGAACAGTATAATGATGAAATGCAACATTGTTTAGAAACACGAATATGGAATATATAGATTGATGATATAAAGAAAAAAAGGAAAGCATGGTATGCAAAGATAATGGATCGATTGTTTTGTATTAATCTATATGAAAACTTGCAAGAAAAAAAAGCTATCAAAGAAAGAAAGAAATAGTATAAAATTTGGATAGAATGTCAGGATTTCTTATGTAAGTGTGCTTAAAGTCATAAGCCACATAAAAAGAGAAGTGAAATACTTATATTATGCTGAAGAGGAAACAGCAGAACATGTGTTTTTAACATGTAAAAGACTAAGAAAATTATGGAAAAATTGTGTGAAGAAAAATGTTTTTGGAATATAAAAGAAAAAGGTATAAACATGGATATGATAGCATATGGATATTAAAAGAATATTACAAAAGAGAACACAATAAGAAAAGATGAAAGATTATTTTATGTTTCATGGATTATTTGGAATGAAAGACATAACAAAATTAAGTTTAATGGGAAACAGGGTTTCCAGAAATCATAAAAAGAATAAAATGGTGTTTGTGGAAGGAGCAGGGGTCCAGTAAAGAAAATATTGTTTGTTCTTCTTCTTCATTGTGAATGTTGGTGATGAAAATGTGTAAGTATATAAAAATGTAAATATGTGCATATATAATATTAGTGTAAATAAGCTATAAATATAATACAATTAAGGGTTCTCTATTCTTTCTATAGATCAAGCTCCCTTTTGCTTATATATTCCAGCTCTGGTTTTGTAAGCCCAGTTATGCTAAAATTTGTTTCCCAAAATTCTTTTTAGTTCTCAGATACAATAACTATGTTCATGCTGCTGCACACATTCAGAGTTGTATTCCTGGGACTCTACCAGTTAGGCTATTGGTACTCTACAATGTCTTTGGATTATGATTCCACCAACAGCCTCCACTCTTGGCCTTGAAAAATCCCTTATCAAGAGAGGCACACATGTCTGCCTTTTTGGGTATAGGCTTTGTTTTTAATAGCATTTCAGTAAGTGATACAGATTAACCTCTGCCATTATGTGCTTTACTACTCTAATGTGTTGAATACATGCACTACCGTTAAATTCACATCATGATGAAGGGAACATACACAGCAACTTAAAACAGCATTCCTAGCATCTTAACAAGCCCCACTATATGTATAATTGGGAAGATCTGAATTGGGAACATGTAACCCATTTTTACTGGAACCAGAGAGAAACGTTTCAATGCAATAACAATAAGAGCAACAACAATAACAATAATAATGATGATGATGATGATGATAAAGTTCACACTATATTGTATCCATACTAAATGTTGCTTTTACATCTCAAAACAGCATTTCTACTATCTTAACTATCCAGTATCTCACAATGTGTATACTTATATATCTATATCCCACAATGTGTACACTTATATATCTATATCCCACAATGTGTATACTTGTATATCTATATCCCACAATGTGTATACTTATATATCTATATCCCACAATGTGTATACTTATATATTTATATCTATATACATATCTAACTCCCTCTCACCCTCTCTCTCTCTCTCTCTCTCTATATATATATATATATATATACACATATACATCTAGATATAGATAGACAGACATAGATATTGATGTATATAATAGATATATATATTAGTTTAAGTAGAATATATATTTAAATTAATACATGTATGTGTGTGTGTGTGTGTGTGTGTGTGTGTGTGTGTGTGTGCAGGCTTTCTGGGTCTCCCCGTGAGTAGGCTGGAGCCTCCAGCCTGCAGGTGATGCAGTCATGCGGTAGTTCATGCGGTCGCCACTGCACAGACCTCTGGGCTGGCAGGGCGGAGTTCCCTGCCTTCCCTATCTGGACTTCCTAACAGAACAGAGTTCAAGAATGGCATGCATGTGTGTGGAGTTCTGGACTGCCTAACACAGCAGTCAGAGGAACTAAGCACATATGTGTGGTTCCGGGACTACTCGTAAACTTTTTTTAAAGTTTATATTTCATTGTCTACAGTCGTGGGGGAATTTGTTTACAGTAGTGGGTTTACTCCTTTTACAGGTGGGGGGGCTGCAGTCCTGCAGTCCGATAGCACAGGCCGCCCCTGCATACATCTTACTTTCAGAATCAGCACTTTCCATTTTAGAGGTATTATGGCAGAATATGTGGGACACATTTCTCTTCTATATATCATGCTTAATTTTTGGGGTTGTTCACACTCACTGACTGCTCCATGAACATCCCAAAGGGTGTATATGTAGCTGGTCTCAACAGCCTAGCGGTCAGTGAATACTTCCTTGTTGAACTGCCTTTCAGGGATAACTGCTATTCTAACTGTTAACATTGTGACAACACACACTTGGCATTCGCAAGGTCAGGTAAGTAAACTTCAGACACTTTCATTTTGCCCACTCATATTGTAAGCATTTTGTAAGGAGTTGAAGATTAGTGCAGTGCTTGAATGTAGTCAGTGTTTGTAATATTAGAAAAAGGTAAGACAAAGAGTAGAACATGTGTTGTATCAAACACTAAACTCCTACTTTTAACTTTTCTGCAGGGTAGTTCCCTTAAAAGGAAAAGAACTGGTGACATATTTGCAGAATGACAATTCTGTTTAATCATTGGCAATGTCATGCTTTCTCAAAGTAGTGATATTTGAATTTGCCTACAGTATTACACTGTTACATTGTTAGCAATTTCTCAGCAACATAAACAGGTAGTGCAGAATAAAAGACAGAAGTTATGAGAAAAAATCTTGATTTTTTTTTTGGAGGGGGGGGCGTTCAGCCTTGTTTTTTAAAGGAGTCATATTTGTTAAAATTTCTTATAGCTCTGTTAACAAGTCTTTTGTGGAGTTACATTCATTTTAGATTCCAGGGTAACCTACTGGTAGACAAAGACTGAATTCTTGAGTGTCATTTGCCCGAAATTCAACCTGCTGAAGATCTGAGCTCCTCCACAGGAAATTACTGTCTGAGATTTATGCCAGTAATGATGTCATTTTTGAGGTAATTTCCCCTCTTCTTTGAGTTAGTGTGAATGTTGAGTTAGTATATAAAATGTTGCGGTGTGTGAGGGAGCCTGCTGCCTACACTGGGGGATAAAGGGGGTTTGCCCCCTGCCAAAAACACTTTAAAAGTTTTTTCAGCCTTTTTTCGGGGGGTGTGCAGCTCAGGCATTTTGATCCTTGGTGGGTTGAACTCCACTCATAGTAGAAGCCAGACTTTGATGTCATGTCTGAAAAGGATCAAAGTTTCTACTAAAATGTACTTTGTTGATATTGGCTGTTTAGGGGGTTGCTCTACTTTAACTTTATAAGTAGTGTTTTTGTAATATGTTTGACTTTGTCAGAAGTAAAGTAATGCTTTATAGGGTTATAGAAAGTGGCAGATGCATTATGAAAAATTCTGTGTTGTCCTGAATTTTTCAGTTGTCAATTTTACACACACTTTTCCACTGATGCGCTTCATGTGTTACTATCAGTCTGATTCTCACAGTCATGCAGTCTGTGTGATTTGTTGTGCTACTACTGCCATTGTCCATAAATAAATAAACCTGTATAATGTCAGTCATAAGCTGTTAACTCTGGTTGATTCATGACACACACATTGTGTGTGTGTGTGTGTGTGTGCGTGTGTGTGTGTGTGTGTGTGTGTGTGTGTGTGTGTTTGTATACCTACGATATATGTTTGTGCAGTATGTTGTAGTATTTACAGTATATTGCCAAGTAGGAGATGTAGTGTTGTACCAGCCAGTTAAAGTACAGAACGGTGCTCATGGGTAGAAATGGGTTTTAAGATAACATAACAAAACCTCTGCTTAACATAGAGTTTTGGACACATACCTGGGTCAGCTGTTTTGCATACTTGTCATTTGGTGCTGTACTATTGATGTCGATGTAAAAGTATGAATTAAGTTTTATTTGTATTTTTATGGCCATTCAGTGAAGAAGTATGGCAAATATTTTGGTGCAGTATATGGAGTTGAATATTTTACATATTATATTTTAAATATTACACTGAGGTGGCAACAGACAATGTTCTAAAACAAGGGCATCGACAGACTCACCAGGTTACAAAGTTCTTACTAATTTTGAGTTAACATTCTCATACACAATTTGGAATATGGTCTACCGAAGTGGCTGTCAACTCATGCACTAATACTAGCATGTTCCAAACTGTGCTAAATAAGACGTGTGGCCTTATTTCTTTATTTGATGCTAATGAACACCCTTGTCCATCTGTGCAGAAGGCAGATTCATTCTTTGGTATAGCCAGGAACTCCATGTTTGTTGCCAGCCTAGGTTTTAAACTGCTTCAGCAGGTAAGATTAGGGGAGATAGAGGCTTTGCCCATAGTCTGACTGAATGTTGCCCTACTAGTTGGACAGAGAGCCTTTAGTAATGCAGTTTCTTTCTGGTGGACATTCGGAATGAGTTAAGTGTAGCAGTATTTAACTAAGTACTTGTACTTCATTGCTGACTATTATATCACTGGCTGATTTGCCAGAGAATGAATGCTGTGGTTCATTTAACAATATGTTGCATTGGGCAACCCAGTGGTGCACTTCCAATGGATTTTTACAACTTTCTTTACTGTATTGTGACCATGGAGTTGGCATATATAAATTAGGGGTTGTAGGGGGAGGCGGGGGACTTGACTCACCTGGAAAAAATAATTTCTTGTGTTTTTTACACTTTTTGAAACTGAATTTTTGGATAAGTGTGACTGGATTAATGCTTACTCACTGGAACACAGGTAAAGTCTGGCTAACACTAAGTTGTTTGACTGTCTCTATTGTTACCAGTATCAGTGTTCTAGATGAACCATTATATTTGTTTGCAACTACATCAGACTCAGATAATTTCCTGTTCAAGTTATTGTATAGAAATTGTTATATATCATGTAATTAGGATTAAGCAAGCTCAGCATTTGTGCTACATGTTCTACCCTAGTGTTTTATTTTGTTTTTATGCATATTTTGTATGATATTAGTTTTGTAAGTTGGAACACTTCTGTAATTCGTTATTTTGCTGTTCTGTTTGGATAGTATATATATATATATATATATATATATATATATATATATATATATATATATGTAAGCAACCATTTTTGTTACAAATTTGGGCCAGGGCCACAAATTAAAAGCATTTCTGGACCAGTCAACATACTTAAATAATAAATAAAAATGAATCAAATAAATGAGACTGTTTTACTACACTCTGTGTGCTGCCAAATGTTTTATAAAATGTGTAGCTTGCTCAGCTGGAACATTTATTTTTGGCTCTGTATTCTCTAACTATTCCACTAGCTTCTCTCCCATCCATCCTGGAAAAATTCAAGCTATCTCTGTGCATCAGACGCCATTACTTTATTTAACATGCCTACGTTAACCAGCCCTCCTCAATCAGGCAGTACCAAGACATGAAAGCTGGTAAGATCTACATGTACATAATGTGAATGACTCCATTTGTACCAGCAATGCTTTATGTGCTCCTTAATCACCCTGAATCTTCATCTGGGACCTTGTTTCCCTTCCTTCTCTCATGAAGTCCACTAGCAGAGTCCTTTTTGCTCCCTCTCATAGAGAAGGACAAGCCAGGTCCAGCTACATTCTCCCTTCATCTTGGCTGGAGCCACAGGCATGTTAGTGCAACCAGGCGTGTTAGTTAAACCCACGTTGGCATAGCTGCAGTCAAGGCTTAAACCTTCCACCACTGGTGCTGACTTCATAGAGCTTGAACTTATTTTCACATTGTGTTTCAACGTCTTTATAGATGCCTAAAACTGCAACATGTCCTTTCATATTGTTGTTCAATAAAAGGTTGCTCATTTGCCTATCTATCTATCTATCTATCTATCTATCTATCTATCTATCTATCTATATATCTATCTATTTATACTTGCTAACCAGGGTAGAACGCTAATCTCAGTGGATCATCTTCAGGTTCTGACCTAGGTTATACACCAAAAGAAGTGAGAAAGTAATCAAACACTGTTGATATTTAGGTGGAAAAAATGAGACAATAATTATATGTATAAGACCATAAAGCTACAATAAAAAGTCCCTTGGTATGCAGACTAACTGACAATGATATGAAGCTGAATATTTAAGAATGTTAACCCCTACCACATGTGCAAAATGGGAAAAGGAGTTGAGGATGGATGGATGGATGGATGGATGGATGGATGGATGGATGGATGGATGGACATGACAGAGAGCTGCTGTGAAGAGAAAAATAAAAGGCAAATACATGCTGAATGTATTACAAACAGTGGTGGCAGGTCATGTTGCTGTAAAAATGCAATAAATACATATAAGAAAGGAGAAACTAATTTATAAGGTAATGAGGATTAAGGTAGGTAAGGGGGGGAATGAGGGGAAAGGAAGAAGTGTGCAATGTAAAAGTAAAAAAGAGTTAATCAGGATTAATTAGAAGGGAGTCTGAGGGGTTTATGTATTGGGTGAGTTTGGCACAATTGGTAAAAAAGAGTTAATCAGGATTAATTAGAAGGGAGTCTGAGGGGTTTATGTATTGAGTGAGTTTGGCACAATTGTTAAAGGCTTCGCCTCATAAGCACAAGGCACAGGGTTTGCTTTTTTCTCGGGTTATTGACTAGGCTTAAAATAGTCCTGTGAACCTACAGTCCAAGCATTAGTGCTCAGGGTAGCAGTCTCTTGTGTGTTATTGCTTGCACCACAGATCACTAATTTTTTAGTGTTACGTATTCTGCTTTTGTGAGATTGCAGTGCTCTGAAGAAACAGCAACACAAGTTTTACATTATGTGCTCCTGGTTATACTTTCTCCAAGTGTCCCCTAAGCAGTGTCTGGTCAACTGATTTGTTCAGAGGCATACAGCAGATAAACAGAGGTGGAAGAAATTAAACACAGTACCCTTAAAAACAGGAAGCAACTTGTTAACAGCTCAGGCCTTTTCCTACTTTCTGCATCAGGACTCTGAGAAGAAAAGGCAAAAGGCAATCAGAAGTGGCACTGAGACACTCAGAGGGAGAGTGACATCAGGTTTAAATAGCAACAGAGAAAGCTCAATTAAAATGCAAATTAACACTTGCCAAACATATTACCATACAACTGATATGCAGATACATGCAAATTGCTAGTTATTAAAACAAAAAACTTTAGAACCTTCTTCTCTTCTAAATAAGGCTAAACAAGGTCCCCTCTATACATGATACAAAGCAAGAACTAATCAGCTATTTGGTGCTGCTTGCTCATTTTTAATAAAACAATCTCCTTCACTGGGATTAATTGCAGATATTTATCTCATAACTTTGGCACATCATTGTGTACTAGATAGCGTACAGTTGTTTCCTGAATTATTATGCAAATGCAGGACAATTCTTTTACTAGGAACTGCTTTGTCAATCTCATGTGATTGCTACAATCCAGGCATAGGTTGCAATTAAAATGAAACGGAGCATGGAAACAAAGATAAACACGTTGTGGGAGAGGTATGTTTTCATCCCAGTGTATCACTTCTCACTAAACAAATTAGGATTATTGATTTTAGATTGTTGTTATTGTACATAGTTTATGAAAACTGGTATATGCAGCAGTGGGTCTTATATGACTTGCCTACTAAGAAAAAAATGAAAAACATTAAGGAACAAGTACATGCATCCAGTTTTCTCCACATTCCAGTCATCCTGGACTTAGGCTGCAACATTTTCCTTCTACTAATGAAAATGTTGCCTGCAGTTCTGATTGTTCCAATTTTTCTTGTCTGATTATTAATAAGCAGCTGCCATCTAGCAAAACAAACAGGGAGATGAACAGATAAAATAATTGCATTTTATTCTTATTTAAAATAATTTTTATTAACAAAACAGGAATTCACATATTACATAATGTACTGTTGTACTGCAGGCTTTAGCTGCAGATATGTGCAGAACATGTATGAATAATGCAAGTACACATCATTGTAACTATCGCAGAAATTGAAAATGTAGCCCCAAGGTGTTTATAGTCTTCCATTTATTTCTGATATGGCAGACATATGTGACAAGCTATTCCAACAGGTAGCCCTGCACTGTGTGTGAGAAGGAGTGGGAGGAAGCACTTACCACATCTCAAACCGCTTCTGCAAAACTCCACCCTGGAGCAGGGTTTCTGTTTCCTATGGCATGAAAACCTGGATTCTGATAATTCATATCGAAATATTTTCTTGCCTTAAACAGCAGTTGATTCCTTCTAGAAATCTTCACCTCAATCTCTCAAGTATATATAAAATATTTTATTTCAGTGATGTCGAGCTGCCTTTCATGCACATGTTGAGTTATTCTTCTTCTTTCTGCTTTTTCCAATTAGGGATCGCCACAGTGGATCACCTGTCCACTCATGATTGGCAGTGGAGTTTTACGGTATCAAGTTGCCAGCCCAGCGCCCAACCTTCCACAAGAGGCACACACATGCACGCACTCACACCTAGGGCCAATTTAGAGTGTCCAATCCACCTACAGCATGTCTTTGGGATGTGGGAGGAACCTGGAGCACCTGGAGGAAACCCACGTGACCACAGGGAGGACATGCAGACTCCGCACAGAAGGCACCCCAGCCGAGGATCGAACCAGAGAACCTCTTGCTGTGAGGCGGCAATGCTAACCTCTGCACCACCGTGGCCGCCCACATGTTGAATTAATGGCTTTAAAATGGATATTGTGATATTTCTTGGCCAGTTCCAGGAAAATACAGAGACCACTGTCCCCTCACTGTAAATAACACATACTAACTGTTCTCTGCTATCACTGTGATTTCTTTTCTTTTCATTTCACACTAGACCTACCAATCCCTTTCTACAGTTATGAGTCTTTGCACTCTTGCCAAGGCACCACCACCTTCCATTGTTATGTTTTGTTATCTTTGTAGAAATGTTTATAAATAAATGTATTTTCATAAATAAATTGTTATCCTTGCTGCTTACCAATCACTACTCCTCTCTTCATGAACCAGATCCATCTTTACTCAGCTGGGTGATCATTTAGGCAGCAATAAGTGTTTTTCTGTTATATGATCTCCACCCTTCTCCTTGGTAGTTATGCACACATGAGCAAACATAAAGGTGTGCATTACCTTTCCCCATAGGTATGCAGAGCTTTATATGTAAATGTTAGGCTATCAGTCTATAGACTATTACAAGCTTAGTTAATAACAAGAGATCAGAATCAAATCCTGTGCCTTATATATGCGAGGTGAAAACCTTAACCATTATGCCAACCACTCCACTGTATGCCTCTCATAGAGGCAGATGAGTGCGCCAGTGTCACTGACTGACTGACTGACTGACTGACTGACTGACTCACTCACTGCATTCCCTTCTGCCTGGTTCTTCCAGTAGACGGGCTGCTAATCAACCTGAGCAATCTGGTTCATACTCAAAGCTTTAGCCTTCAATGCCAGAATGTTGTTTAAATAACAACAAAAAAAGAGACAGTACATCAGTTAAAGAACAATTTAACAAAGCAGGAATGAAAACTATTATCACCCTGATATCTCCTATCCACGTGTCATACATTTGATTGGATCATTTCATAGTCTCCCACTCCTATTTCATATAAGCACAATGCATAGTACTGGGATTACTACAAAGTACACAGCATCTGAGTGGGGTTCTTAATCAAACAGCAGCAAATGGTTGGCTGCATCTCTGCCCAAAGTCTTCCCCTGCACTTCTCAAGCATGATTTTATCTGCAAAGACAGCTCTGATATGCAAGGTATCATCAGCCTGATTAATGGTCAGCAATCCATAGGAAATAACAATGTTTGTCTTTACAGCTATCAGGCTAATAATGCTTTCAGTCATCTCCAGCTTTTTGTTACATTTTTTTAAATGGGAAAGTAATACACAGTATATTTTCTATTAGCATAGTCATTTGGCTCTAATTATCTTGAACTAGAATTTCTCCCCATGTGGGCTCATACATACCTGTGAGTTGACCAAATTCTATTTTTTTTTATTCTTTTCTGGCCCCCTCCCTCTGACAAAGCTGTCAGACCCCTGTCAGCAAAATGGCCCATTTATTCCTCATCTTGTTTGAGAACCAGCACAGCTGGGCTAACACTAAGGTGGCCATCAATTTCTTTTTCCCTGTCTATGTTACTAACATCTATACATACCCAGAGAGAGTTCTCCAAGGAGAAAATATAATGAGCAAATCATGCAACTCTCTTCACTTATGCAAGTGATGTCACTATACAAATGACCCTATACCCCTCACAGAACAAGTACATCAGAAATGTTTCTTTGGTCTTTTCCAAGGGAAATTATTGTGCTTTGTATGACATGGGCATCTGCCCCTCCTCTCTCCCTGAGGGAGGTAAGGGAGCACAGCTTTATTATTTCTCTCTGACCCTTTCTAGCTCCAGCTGGGATCTGAGTTGCTAATCACATTCCAGGCTACTGGGTCATATTTAGGGCTTTATCCTCCTATACTGTACCACATTGCACCCGTGATTCCACTACATTCAAAGACAAACTTGTGAACCAGTTAGCGTCTGCACTTGTTTGCACATGTTACAGTTACAAGCAAGGGTGGAAGATTTCTGTGCCTTATAATTTTAATCCTTTAAACTAATACCTTATTAAAACATTACAATAAATATTTTCTCCTCATTTCCTATCCATATTAATCAGATAACAGTTGCTTGTATTCTTTCATACTAATTATCTGATAAGTATGCACATAATTACCTTTATGGTCAATCAGATTCTAGTTTTATATCTTCAAATGTATCTGATTTGTTTACTATAACTATGTTACTAATCCTGGGCAAAAAAGGAATTTGACCAGAGAATGAAAATTTCACGCAATATCAAAAAATTACTTTATCTCATTTCGGCATTTCACACATTTAAAACAAACTGTTACAAGGCAGACTTAAGAAGCTGAGAATTAGGACTTCACCCAATAAATACATAAATAAATGAACTAATTTTATACCGTACATTTCAGCTAACATGATGTATGAAAACCTGTACTTCTATTTCCCATACTTTGTTGTTAACTGTAACAGATTTAAACAAAATAATTTTTAATGAGTTCACCAAGGTTGCAACACAGTTACTATGGCATAAAGGATTATGATTGGGTGTCTGATTGTAACAAGTACCGTATGTGTTCGAGACATGGATGCCAAGAAATTCACCTCGAGAGCAAAACGGATGCCAAGAAATTCACCTCGAGAGCAAAGCTCAACAGGAGGATCTTGACATCTATGTTGACAACACATAATAGTTTGTTACAACTGGAGATCCAGTCATAATTCGGTTTACTATGACTTAACGCGAATGGCAGTAAGTTGTACGGTCAATGTCCGAAATCACAGTTTCCAAGAGACAGGAAACCGAACCAAAAGTGGTTGATCACGGGTAGTCGATTTGTATAGTGCACTTTACCTTTCGGCAAGCGACGTGCCAAGACTGTGGAGGGAGGCCATGCTTCAGTGTGGAACAGGGAAGTAGCCATTTCCTCACTGTAGTGAGATCTCGGAGTTGGTATATTTAATGTGCGGGGGTGTGGGGGGTGCAGGCGGCATAGCCCCCTGCTAAATAGTACCAGTAAGCTGAGTAAGTCGGGTGGAAGACAGGAATGTCAAAAATGTGAAATACACATTTTTGTGTTTCCCATTTTCGACATTCCCATCTTCCGCTGTTGTCAAATTCAGCCTTATATTTCGGTGTTGTCACTGTTCGACCTGACCCCTACAAAATATTTCCTTCATGCATCATCTATGTAGTATTTAATAGACTCAGAGGTACTGGCTGAATGTTCTAACATAACTCATAAATGTAACTATATTGATTATGTTCACTCTAAATAACACATATCAATAAATACTGAACTTAAAATACTGAAAACAGGAAAACTCTAGGTACTACAATCCTGATTAAGCCTAAAAGATGCAGAAATAGTTTTAAAAAGAAGTATGAGAAGTGTGCATAAATAACATGACAAAAACAATAATACTGTTAATGGAGGGAGGCAATCCCCTATGTAAAACATAACCCCTGACGTATTTATTCCAATGTGGGCCAAGTATAGTACACCACCATAATGAAGTGATGTCCATGTATGTGCATCTCAGTAACATTACTAAGCAGTGTAAGCATCATACCACTTTGCTTACATGGCAGTAGAAACACCACAGGCATCAGGTAATTTATTTTGCGATATTTGTGGTAGAGCTACAATGTGACTGAAATACAGCAAGTGTATCCATTGTAACTTTGCATGTTATGTTTAATGCCTACAGGTATCTTGGGGTCATTACATATAATACTGCTACACATTCAGGTGCCATAAATACTGTAGTCTAGAACAGTAAAAGGTCAGTTTCTAGCCTTAGTTAATGCATGTAGCTTTTTCCATTACACTGTGCATGTTTTGGAACTAGTAAACAGTAATGAGTGAGGTGTTAAAGGGATATACGGGCAAAAACATGGTGCCTAGCATTACAGGCTGCTACCCCTGTCATGCAGGAATATTCAGCTCCTCAACCTTACATTCTAGATTGCATTGGTGTGCTCTGCCAACTTCTACATGTGCTGGTGGCAGCCTCAGAAACTGAGATATTTTTTTCTGGAATGCATACTTGGTAGGATCTTGAACACTTTTATAATTCCATCTGGCTTCTCCATTGTCACTTTTCCTATTACTGCCATCTTGGAGGTCTTGTTAATTTAGGGATGTGCCTTGTACTTGCTGTATACTACGCTGAAACAGTGGCTTAGAATTCATATACTTCTGTTCTTCCTTCATTATATTCCATCTGCGAGTTTTATGGATAAAAAGGATACTGTATGAAGTCATTGGGGAAATCACTGAAATCCATAAATAATGGGTGTAAAGGAAGCGCAACTCTCATGAATGCAAAACATTTAGAAGTAGTTGGTCTATTGTACAGTTGTTCAAAATGAACACTTTCCATCTGTTTAACAAAAGTAAGGAAACTGATACAGATTCATAAATGTATTCAGAATTTATCGCATTTTATCAAAGTAAAGACAATGCCATCCCCTTCTCTCATCAACTGACTTGAAAATTACATCCACGTTAATTCTCATGGCTAGAGCTGCTTGGTTATTTAGTCATGGAAGAATTATAAAAACAGGATTGTTTTGACTTTACATTAGGGCCTTAATTTTCTATTCACATATTAGTTTGTGCACCTTTATTGCAGGATTATAATGTAATAGAAAATCTGAGAGATTTGTAATACTGCCATTATTAAACCTGCTAATAGAAGTTCCTCGAAATGTATCTTTTTCAATTTATTTGAAACAATAGAGATACACAGTCATCTTTCCCTTATCGGTGCTTGCATAAGGAAAAAAGGAAAGCTCATTACAGAAAATGTTAATATCGATCTCAGTGGGTTAGTATTCGGAAAGTAATAAAAATGTTAGTATCTGAATCTTCATTAGTGTACCACCTGGTGAGGCCAATGTAATGAGTGAATTCCTTTCTAATTCACACATGTATTCTATCCTTCTTATTTAATGCTGATCTTCTTCTGAATGATATAGACCTCTTTGGAATTTATTATTTTATTTATCCTTTGTTGACTGGGTTAGTCCCACTAAGCAAGAAGCCTTTTCTTAGGGGAGACCCAAAATTTTATTTATGCTACTAGGGGAAATTTGGCCAGGAAACCAGGAAACTTCTACTCTGTTTGATAGGTGCTGTAGGATCTTTTATATCCACCTGACCTACCACCAACTCAAACAGATGGGACCTTACATTAACCTCTCATTGAAAAGTGAGAAATTCTCTAAAAGCAGACTTTGCTTCATTCTATTCAGATTAATGCATGGATGTGAAATCATGAGTTTATGGCTCTTTTTTGTTTTGCGCTTGTTCTGAAATGTTCTGTGAGTTTTTTCATGGTATTGTCTACTCCCACATACTAATCTAGTGTGCTTCGGTAGACCGGTTTCATCATTGTTCAACTTCATAGACAGGTCTCCTTCTGTAAACCACTTTCTTAATCTTCCTTATCCTAATCAGTTGTACTTCTACAAGCCATCATCATTGTTCTTCATCATCAAAATCAGAAATGCTTCTGTAAAGCAGTTCATTGTTTTTTCCCATGACAGGTACGTTTATGTTTGCTGTTTTTCAAGCTGACTCTGTGATTCCTTTAGCTCTGCTAAGTGACTACTCAAATCTGTTATCACTGCTGAAGTGTTTTTTTTTCAGCTACAAATGAAGCTTTCTCTTCTTATTCTTAGAAGTGTTTAAGTTATATAAATCAATGCCAGGATGTGATATAAATGAATCAACTGGTTGTGAAGTTGGGTAGATCAGAAAGCTATGGTTTCTGTCACTACTCCACCTAACTGGACTTACATTCTAGTACTAGCTGGTACTGCAGCATAAGTTGGTGGCTGGAAGAGGGGTTGAAGTTGCTACCCTTCAGATGATACATTAAGCCAAGATCCCTTCTGCCTAAACTGATCAAACTACTGAAATGCAAGAACAAAATCTATCAATATTTGAAACAAGAATGAGAAAATGTAAAACAGTCTTACTTAAAATAATTTTGCTCCCTTCTTTATTATAAAGGATACCAGAGCCATATCCAATGCTATGTGACCTAGGCAGCTGCCTAGGGCCTGGTGATGGTGTGTGGTCAAGGCCTGGGCTTAAAAAAAAAAGTCCACTACCTTCCACCTTCAGCCAGAAGCATGAGATCTGGCACAAAGGAGATTTGTTCCAGCAGTGTCAGCCTGGATGTCAGCATGTCTGCTATTGTATGCGGAATTTGTAAAGCACAGGAGATCAGGCAAGAATATGATCAGGAGGGAAATTGTTCTAGACTGAGAGGACTTTTCCCTGAATTGGGACCATCAGATTTTGTTTTTTGTTAGGCAGTAGATTTGTTCCCAGTGCATGGCAGCAGACATTTCAGTGCACAGGGAATCCCTCCAGGATAATTTACAGCCTCACAGAAAATTCAGGTAAATTACTGGGGATTGTTATGTAGTTAGTGAATTGTCATAAATATTCCTTCTGACAAAATACAAATTTTTTTATTCACTGTTTGGTTAAGTGACTTGCTCAAAGTCATACAGTCGACAAATAAAAGCAGAAAGAATCAAACCCTGTACCCTCAACTACAAGAAGCAGCTCATTAAGAGCTTAGGACCTTAATCGACTGTACTGTCAAACCTTCCTTAACATCTTCATTTTCAGATAAATCACAGAGGAAGAGAGTCAGTCAATAATGCTAGTCATTGGAGTTTCATAGCTGTTGTTCAGAAAATGCATTTTAAGTTGACCAGAGCTGCCTGGTACTTCAGGCTGTGAGATACCAACACACTGCTTCCCACAGAAGTACTCTTTCAACCTCCATTTGCCTATTGTGTGACTTTTAGCAGGTCACTCAGGCAGTGCTCCTGGCTCATCCCTGAAAGGGGACACTTTGTACAGTGAGTTTACCTGCTAAGCAAACAGATAAAATAAAATATTTAAAATTTTAACTTTCTCCAGAATTCTTAAGCAAAGAAGCTGAGAAGTATTTTTATCCGTTCCTCGTAAAACATTTGTGACTTTTTAGCAAACAGACAAATGTTGTGGATTGCAATCATTTAATAATGGTAGGCATGAGTTTCAGACTTTGTATTCTTCATAAAATGCATACTAATGTAATTTTTTATTCTGAGATAAACATTTTAAATCTGTTCTTGATTTTGGGGTCTTTTTCTTTGATTTGAACTAAGAAGTTAAGAAGGTGGGGGAATTGTGAGGGGCTCCACTTTTTGACAGCAGTGAAGTGAGATACATTTCTGGCCTATTACTTATAATGTATTCATTCACTTGTTCTTAAGTAGATATGTGAGGTGTACAGTCATGCAAGTGGTTGCAATTGATGCTTGTGTGGTGTGTGTGTGTGTGTGTGTGTGTGTGTGTGTGTGTGTGTGTGTGTGTGTGTGTGTGTGTGTGTGTGTATAAATATACTTGGTTCCTGCAAAGTAGTTATGGTGTAAACAGGAATATTATTATATGAGCCATGATCTTTGGTTTACTTATTTTGTGTACTTATTATTTGGCTATGAATAAACTGGACAGCATGAAGCCTATGAATTTAATGTTAATATTTTAACTGTCGATAGATTTTTAATTAACCTTATTTTTCTGCAGGCCTGCAGGCACAGAGGTGTGAATGTACTGTGTTGAGCTACAACATTCTGTTTGGTAATTGATGCAGATAAGTAAAGACATGGACTGCTTCTGTACTGAAGAATTTGATTCCCTCAGAGTTCATTTGTCTACTGTGTGACTGAAGAAGTCAGTTCACCAGACAGTACTCCGAGGCTGCCCATGAAAAGGGCTACTTGCATTCAGAGGGCTGTCCCAATCTGTTAGCTAATGCATTGCACATTTGTCTTTTGAATTCCTGTACCCTTCACATAGACACTAATTAATTGTTCACTATACACTGTTTGACTATGACTCCCAGCATGTGACTTGTAGTTTAATGTATTGTTATATGCTTTTTCAATAAATGCCAGTTTCAAGGGAAGAATTGTTTTATTTAGCAAATGGCTGTCAGTGTTACATTAAATCCAAATCCCCATGATAATTGTAGAAAAAAAAAAAAAAGAAATAATATATACATTGACAGGTTTGAACAGTGATTTATTATAATTGAGGAGAGGCCTAGGGCCCCATTTGACCAAGATAGTACAGTTGTGTACACTTACCATAAATGTAGATGTTCGAGTGTATTCACTGTTGCAGTCATTACATTTGGGTAATCTGCTGGCAGCTTGCCCTCAGTCAGCCTGAATATCAAAGTCTTGGGTCCTGTGTCGGTTGCTGTCTCCTCTTCCATGACGTCAGATCATCAGGGGTATAAAACATGCAGCCAACGTAATTTTCTTTAGTTTTTCTTGCCCCAGATGTCAGGTGCCCCCCAAATGGGGAGCAAAAAAAAAAATATATATATATATATATATATATATATATATATATATATATATATATATATATATATATATATATATATGGGTCTACTTTAGTTGACCAAAACGCCAGTTTGCCGACACGCAAAACACCGAGACCAAACAACCGAAAACACACAATACCGACAACTCACAAAACCGAACACCATTACACCGACACACAAAACGTAAACTACACATTACACACAATTACATATCCACTAACCTTAACCCAAACCCTAACCCTAAGGTCCGACTCTACCACACACTTACCCTACCCGTACCCTAACCCTAACTCACTTAACCCACCCCTAAACCTAAAGTCCTTCACTATCGCACACTTATCCTACCTGCACCCTAACCCTAACTCATTTAACCCAGCCTAAAACATAAAGCCCGTCACTATCGCACACTCACCCTACCCGCACCCTAACCCTAACTCACTTAACCCGCCCCTAAACTACAGTCCGTCACTATCACACACTTACCTTACCCTAACCCTAAGTCTGACACTACCGCACACTCACCTTTCCCACACCCTAACCCTAAATCCCTCACTATCGCACACTTACCTGTCCGCTTCCTAACCCTAAATCCCTCACTATCGCACACTTACCGAGTTGCACTCACACGTTACCCATGTCGGTCTTTCGGCTGTAGGGATTTCACCATGTCGATCACCTTCGTTTTCGGTCGTTTGGTCTCGGTCTTCTGCATGTCGGTGAACTGGCGTTTCGGTCAACTAAAGTAGACCCATATATATATATGTATATATCTATAAAACAATATATAACAATGCAAATGTAACAACATAGACTTTACCTTCATCTAAAAGCAAATTCACCACAAAGGCTGTAGAATATAGTGAAGGAAAGAGAAGTTCTAGAAAAAAGTGGGATGGCGGGTGGGTTACCTGGATTGCAACAGTGAATACACTCGAACATCTACATTTATGGTAAGTGTACACAACTGTACTATGTTCTTTGTGTTTCACTGTTGCAGTCATTACATTTGGGTAGAATCCCAAAGCTATGGATGGGAGGCTGGAAATAAACAGCCTTAGGAGTGGCTATAAGGCCCTGCAGAAAGTACAGTTTTGTACCTACCATAAATGTAGATGTTCAAGTGCTAATACAGCTGCAGTCATAACAGATGGGTTCTCCTGCTGTCAGGCGGGTCCTCGGTCGACCGAATTCCAAAGTCTAGGTCCGGCGTCAGTTGTCGTCGCTTCTTCCCTGACGTCAGTGCACCAGGGGTATAAAAGAACCAGCCGACGCCATTTTCTTCAGTTTTTCTTGCCCCAGATGTCAGGTGCCCCCAGAAGGAAGGCAATACATAAATTTGTGTAATAAAGCAATGCAATATAATCAAAATACAGTAGTTGCAAGCAAATACACCATAAAAGAATACCCCAATCAGGTTGTATGAGGAGGTGTTAGCCAATAGGCCTGTCCCAAGAGGGGAAGGAGGGAGGGAAACCTGGACTGCAGCTGTATTAGCACTCGAACATCTACATTTATGGTAGGTACAAAACTGTACTATGTTCATCGTGCATACAGCTGCAGTCATAACAGATGGGTAGAATCCCAAAGCTAAGAAAGGGGTGATAGGCACTAGGTGGAACTAGGAGGAGCCAGAATGCCCTGTAAGACTGCAGTGGCAAAGCCTGCTCTAGTTTTGGAGTATAATGGTAGGTGGTAGTGCTTGGAGAAGGTATGCACAGAACTCCAAGTGGCTGCTTCCAAAATATCTTTGGTAGAAACTCCTCTGAGGAAAGCTGCAGAGGTAGCTGTCGCCCTTGTGGAGTGAGTTCTGATGCCTGCAGGTACAGTTTTACCATGAAAAGAGTAACAAAAGCGTATGCAGTGGGCTATCCATTTTGAGATTGTCTGTTTGGAAATTGGCTTCCCTTGAGCTCCTATAGCATAGGACACAAAGAGCTGTTCTGATTTTCTGAAAGGCTTTGTTCTGTCCAAATAATAACGCAGCTGTCTGTGGATGTCCAAGGAATGTAGTAGTCTCTCCCCTTTGTTTTGAGGATTAGGGTAAAAGGTAGGTAAGTGTATAGCCTGATTCAAAGCTACCCTGGATACCACCTTTGGCATAAAGGACGGGTTGGTTCGTAAGGAAACTCTTGTCCTGATGGAAGATGATAAAAGGCTGCACAGCCATGAGGGCTTGTAGTTCCGATACCCTACGAGTTGAGGTGATAGCCAGAAGGAAAGCTGTTTTCCAGGACAAATATTGCAAATCTGTTGAGGTAGCTGGCTCAAAAGGAGGCAAGGTCAGCTTTTCTAGAATGAAATTGAGATCCCAAGCAGGTATTGGTTGTTTCCTTGGGGGTTTTATATTCTTTGCCCCTCTGAGGAACTGTCTTACGAGGGGGTGAGAGAATAAAGGTGGATCAGTGTTGTATTCTGCAGAAATGGCTGAGGCATGGATTTTGATGGAGGAGAATGAAAGTCCACTGCTTAGCAGCTCAGCTAGATACTGTAATATTTGAGGTAAATTCAGTATTCCAGGATTCTGGCCCTTTTTCTCATTCCAGGCACAAAACCGTTTCCATTTTGTGGAGTAAGCTTTTCTAGTAGACGGCCTTCTGGCCTCCAAAATGACATCCTGCACCTCCTTGGAGAGTAGGGTCTGTTGTGATGTTAAGGAATCTTCCATGCGGCGAGATTGAGTGTTTTCAGCTGACTGTGAAGAGTTTTGAAGCTGTGCTGAGTCAGAAGAAGAGGCATTAGAGGTAGGGTCCATGGAGGGGAATGCGTCAGGCTCCTCAGGAGTGGGTACCAGTGCTGTCTTGGCCAGTCTGGAGCAATGAGAATCATCTTTGGTCTGTCTGCTCTGGTTTTTAATAGAACTTTGGGCAGCAGAGGAAGAGGTGGAAAGGCATAAACTGGCATTGTTGTCCAACTGAAAGAGAGAGCGTCCACTCTCCAGGCCTGTGGATGGAAAGTCCTTGAGCAGAATTTTGTCAATTGGTGATTTTTGTGGGAAGCAAAGAGATCTATGTCTGGCCTTCCCCATGCTTGAATTATCTCTGTAAAAACTTGAGGATGCAACTTCCATTCGTGTGGATCTGTCATATTTCTGCTTAGGTTGTCTGCCAGCATGTTTTCCTTGCCTGGCAAGTACTGTGCTTGAAGTTCGATTTGTAATTCCAGGGCCATGTTCCAAAGTGACATGGCCAGCCTGCATAAGGGGCATGAATGGGTTCCTCCCTGTTTGTTTATGTACCACATTACTGTGGTGTTGTCTGTCCTTATCAATAGTTGACCTGGATGCAGAAGGTCTTTGAAAGCTATAATGGCATTTATTACTGCTAGCATTTCCTTTTGATTGATGTGAAGGTGCTTTTCTTTTTGGGCCCATTTGCCCTGAATGCACCGATCTGTCATGTGCACCCCCCAGGCGTAGTCCGAGGCGTCTGTTGTGATGACTTGATTTGCTTGAGGCTTGCAGAATGGGAGACCTGTGTTTGTTTGGCATGCTTGAGCCCACCACAGAAATTCCTTTTGAAGACATGGAATTAGTGGTATTATTGTTTCCAAACTGTGGCTGTGTTGAGACCATAGGTTTTTCAGGTACCATTGAAGTTTCCTCATATGCAGCTTTGCACATGGGATTAGTAGGATGCAAGATGCCATGAATCCCAGTGCCTGCAGGATTTTCCTTGCAGTCAGCCTGGTAAAATTTGCTAGTTTTCTGAAGTATTGAGTTAGTTGCCCCTGCTTCTCTGGCGTGAGGTAGGCCATCTGGGTGTTTGTGTCCAAGTTGGCACCCAGGAAAATTATTTTCTGAGAGGGTATTAGCCTTGATTTCTTTTTGTTGACTGTGTATCCCAGAGAATTCAACAACATTATTACAAAAGCCAGGTGTTTCAGAAGTATGTGCTTGCTGTCCGCTTGGATCAGGCAGTCATCCAAATATGGGTATATTTGTATCCCTTGAAGTCCGCAGTAGGCAATTACTGATGCCAGGCATTTCATGAATACTCTGGGTGCAGTAGATAAGCCAAAGGGCAACACAGGGAATTGATAATGGGTTGAACCTGCAAGAAATCTGAGGTATCTTCTGCAATTTTGTCTGATTGGGACATGCAGGTATGCCTCCTTGAGGTCCAATGTTACCAGCCAAGACTCCTTGCCCAGCATGGGAAGAAGCTGCTGTAATGTGAGCATCTTGAATTTTGGTACGAGTAAAAATGTGTTTAGGATGGATAGGTCAAAAATAGGTCTCCAATCTTTTCCCTTCCTTGGTACCAGGAATAGTCTGGAATAAAAACCTTGACCTTGTTCGTGCGTAGGTACCTCTTGAATAGCTTTCATGTCCATGAGATCTGAAATTTGTCTTTGTGCCTCTGCCCTTTGATTGTGTGGCAGGTTTGGCATGCCTCTCATTTTTGGAAGGGTGTGAAAATGGAATCTGTAGCCTCTGTTTATAATGTCCAGGATCCATTTGTCTTTTGTGACAATATGCCAATTTTTTGAAAATAATGCCAGTTTTCCGCCTAAGGGTGCTGCCATTTGAGCCTTGCTTGGCATGCAAAGGGGAAAGTCATTGGGCTTGCATTCTGAATGGCTGCGAACTATCCTCACCACCTCTTTGTGTAGGAGCTTGCCATTGTCTGCCCCTAAACGATCCTTGAGATTGCCCTCTGCCCCTCGGGCGCCTGTATCTACCTCTTTGGGGTCTGTCCGTGGCTGGAAAGGACCAATTTTTGGAAGGCCAACTTCTACTGAAACGTGGAGGTTGTACCTGTAGAAAATCTTTCACTGTTTGCATTGATTTAGCCTTTTCCTACATTTTCTTTAATACCTCCTCAGCTTTAATACCAAATAATACATCCTTTTGAAGAGGGGCATCTAGTAATTTAGCTTTGACATGATCTGGTAAGGTTTGCTCCTTGAGCCAGGCATGTCTACGTATGACTGATCCTGTAACAGCAGCTCTACATGAGGCCTCTAGAGCATCAAAACCACATTGCAAGGTATGTTTACCCACTTGTTCTGCACTATGCATCAAATCCTGCAACTCCTTCAAGTCTGGTTGTTCAGGTTGTGACATTTTGCTTCTCAACTGTGATAACAGAAACTGTTGGTACTTTAGCATATGGAACTGGCAGTTTAATGCCCTCATGGTTAAGGTGGCCGAGGTGTATACCCTTTTTCCCCACCTTTCTAAGGATCTGGAATCTCTCTCGGAAGGTAATGGGTTTTTAGCAGTGGAGGCCTTAATTCCCTTGGGGCCCTGTGAGATAGTTTCTGGGTCAGCCGCATGGCTTTTGTATAAAAATTGGTGTGAGTCAGGAACCCGGTAGTACCTGTCAGGCTTGACTGGGGCTGGAGGTAAAGAATCCGGGTTAAGGCAGGCCTCCAAGTACACATCATCTAGTATGTCTAAGACAGGAGGTATAGCCAGAGGCCTGTGCTGAGGTAGCAAGAGAAAATCCCTAAGCCTTTTCTTGGAATCTGAGTACTCTTGGCCTTCCCAGTGGAAGTGTTCCCTTAAGGTATGCAAGGTTTCCCCAAATGAGTACTCCTCTGGGGGGGGGGGACAGAGGGAATGGACTCCTCAGCATCAGAATCTTCAAAAGGGGAGTAAGAATGTTCCTGTTCATCAGAGTGCTCTGAAATAATTGAGGCCTGGTCAGAGGAGGGGGATTCTTCCTCCACTCTGGGCCTTTTGTCTGGGGGGGGGGGTTGAGAACCCCTGATAAGAGAAATCAAATCCTCAGCCATTTTAAGCATCTGTTTTTTAGGCATGGGGCCTGGAGAAGGGCCCTGTGGAGCTTGTCTCTTAGAATGCATGGCTGCTTTAGACTTAGGGAAAGCCTTGATAGAAAAAGAGGAGGAAGGTCTGAAGACACCTTGAGAGGAGGCAGACCTGTCTACATTTTGAGATTCACCACCAAGAGTGGCTTCGGTATCTGTAGTCAGATTGTGGGCTGAGGAGCCTGAAGACACCGCCAATGAAGTGTCGTCGGTAGGCAGGGGCTGCGTAGGCGCCTTGCTGAGAACCGGACCACCTGTAGCCAGCTTTGGTGTGGTGTCGGTAGAGGCCACGGACCTCATGTGTTGGGTTTTATCTTTGCGTTTTTTAGACAAAACTGGAGTCGGAGTATCCAACGATATAATATAGTTACATTTTTTTCCAAAATAGTGCTGGGCGAACTCCGCCCGACGCTTAATGGTGCGTTTGTTGAATGTAGCACAAAAACGACAGACCGAGACATTGTGGTCTGGGCCTAAGCAAGGAATGCAGAGGGAATGAAAATCCTTATGCGGTATTTGCTTCCCACAAGAAATACAATTATTAACTTTGTCTGACATTGGTCTGAGGCAAGAAAAGTTTTCCCAACGGGGTACTTAGCTTTAAAGAAGACTTCGGTTGCAAAATTTTCGTAATTTCAGGAGCTGGCCGACCGGCACTTGCGAACTGCTTCTGCTTCAGGAACCGCGCGGCAAGAAAGACAGAAAATGGCGTCGGCTGGTTCTTTTATACCCCTGGCGCACTGACGTCAGGGAAGAAGCGACGACAATCGACGCCGGACCTAGACTTTGGAATTCGGCTGATCGAGGACCCGTCTGACGGCAGGAGAACCCATCTGTTATGACTGCAGCTGTATGCACGATGAACATCTGCAGTGGCAAAGCCTGCCCTGGACTTAGAGAAGAGAGGCAAATGATAATGCTTTGTAAAAGTATGAACAGAGCTCCAAGTAGCAGCTTCCAGAATATCTTTGGTTGGCACCCCTCTGAGAAAAGCTGCTGACGTAGATGCAACCCTGGTGGAATGTGACCTGATACCCTTGGGCATCAGTTTACCATGATGCAAATGAATGCAGTGACTTATCCATTTTGAAATAGTCTGCTTTGAAATAGCCTTTCCCTCTGATCCTGCAGCAAATGCCACCAGTAGCTGCTCAGATTTTCCTAGAGATTTGGTCCTGTTTAAGTAGAATCTTAGTTGTCTGTGTACGTCCAAGGAATGCAGAATCTGCTCCCTCTTGTTCTGAGGATTTGGGTAGAAAGTTGGCAGGTGAATAGTTTGGTTAAGAGCTACACTGGATACAACCTTAGGCATAAAGGAAGGGCTGGTCCTGAGGGACACTGTCTGGATAAAATATAATAAAAGGCTCCACTGCCATGAGGGCCTGTAGTTCTGAAACCCTTCTTGCTGAAGTGATTGCCAGAAGGAAAGCTGTTTTCCAAGATAAAAACTTTATATCTGCAGTAGCTGCGGGTTCAAATGGAGGCAGGGTGAGCTTTTCCAACACAAAATTGAGGTCCCATGCAGGAATTGGTGATCTTCTGGGATGCCTTAAATTTTTAGCCCCTCTAAGATACTGTTTTAGCAGAGGATGAGAAAGGATGGGAGGCTTTGTGTTGTAATGAGCTGAAATGGCAGAGGCATGGATTTTTATTGATGAAAAATATAGACCCTTGTCAAGCATCTCAGTTAAGTATTGTAAAATCTGAGGATTATTTGGCTTTGCTGTGTCAGTCCCTTGTGCTTGGTTCCAAGCACAGAATCTCTTCCTTTTATTAGCATAAGATTTTCTAGTACTAGGCCTTCTGGCTTCCAAAATGACATCCATCACAGATTTACTGAGAGCTGTTGTTTGAATAATTACATGATCAGCCATGCTGACAGGTTCAGAGTTTGGAGCTGATTGTGCAGAATTTGATTGTTCTGCTGAGACAGTAGATGAAGTATTTGAGGCAAGTACCACGGAGGGAGTTGAGGCATATTCCTTAGAATTGTATACCAGTACTGGCGAGGCCAGTCTGGGGCAATTAGGATCATTTTTGGTTTTTCCTGTCTGACCTTTAGTAGGACCTTGGGAAGAAGAGGCAGGGGAGGAAAGGCGTAGACTGATAGGTTTTTCCAACTGAAGGATAGAGCATCCACTTTCCATGCTTGTCTGTGATAACTCCTTGTGCAGAATTTGTCCAGTTGATAATTCTGGGGGGAGGCAAATAGATCTATGTCCGGGCTCCCCCACTTCTCTGTTATCATGTTGAGACTTGTGGATCCAGTGTCCACTCGTGAGGGTCCATAAGATTTCTGCTTAGGTCGTCTGCCAGAGTATTTTGTTTTCCTGGCAGGAATTGAGCTTGAAGATGTACTTGGTAAGTCAGGGCTGTGTCCCACAATGCCATGGCTAGTCTGCAAAGGAGGTAGGAATGTGTACCCCCCTGCTTGTTTATGTACCACATAAACGTGGTGTTGTCCGTCTTTATCAGTAGTTGTCCTGGATGAAGTAAGTCCTTGAAGGCTGTCAGGGCATTCTAAACAGCTAACATCTCTTTCTGATTGATATGCAGATGCATTTATTTTGGGCTCCATATGCCCTGAATGCATCTCCCCGCCAGGTGGG
Organism: Protopterus annectens; assembly: GCF_019279795.1. Classification (NCBI taxonomy): domain Eukaryota; kingdom Metazoa; phylum Chordata; order Ceratodontiformes; family Protopteridae; genus Protopterus; species Protopterus annectens. The sequence continues at coordinate 1,789,062,053 of NC_056726.1, read as the reverse complement.
CCACCCAAGCATAGTCTGATGTGTCTGTAGTTAGGGTTTGGTTGGCAGGGGGTAGAGTGAAAGACCATCCCAAGTTCTGGTGACATGTCTCTGCCCACCAAAGAAACTCCTGTTGTAGGCAGGGAATGAGAGGAATCATTGTTTCCAGACTGTGACAATGTTGACTCCATAAACTTTTTAGATACCACTATAGTTTCCTCATATGCAGTCTTGCATATGGAATTAGTAGAATGCAGGATGCCATGAACCCCAAAGCCTGCAGAATTTGTCTTGCAGATAACTGGGTTTTTGCTGCCATCTGTTTGAAGTAAATAGTCAGTTGCCTTTGTTTGTCTGGCATAAGGTAAGCCATCTGGGCAGTTGTATTCAAGCTTGCACCCAGGAATGTAATCTTTTGAGAGGGTACCGGTTGTGATTTCTTTTCATTTATTGTGTACCCTAGGCATGTTAGAAGCCTTTTTACAAATGCCAGATGCTGAAGAAGAATGCCCTTGTTTTCTGCTTGAATGAGACAGTCGTCCAAGTATGGATAGATTTGTATGCTTCTTTGCCTACAAAATGCAATTACTGGTGCCAGGCACTTTGTAAAGACCCTGGGTGCAGTAGATAAGCCAAAGGGCAGTGCAGAGAATTGGTAATGCATAAAACCAGCCTTGAAGCGGAGGTATCTTCTGCACGATTCCCTTATTAGGATATGCAGGTATGCCTCTTTTAAGTCTAGAGTCACCAGCCAAGCATTCTTGCCCAGCATGGGCAGAAGCTGTTGCAAGGTCAGCATTTTGAATTTTGGTATGTCCAAGTATGTGTTCAAAATTGATAAATCCATTATTGGGCACCAGGCATTGTATTTTCTGGGAACCAAGAACAGTCTTGAGTAAAACCCTTGTCCTTTTTCTAGTTCTGGTACTGGCTGAATAGCCCCCATATCCATGAGGGATGCAACTTGTTTCTGTGCCTCTGCCCATTGATTTTGTGGCAGATCTGGCCAACTGTTTGGAATTGGCAAGGTATGGAAATGAAATCTGTATCCCTGGGATACTATGTTTAATACTCACTTGTCCTAAGTTATTAACTGCCAATTTTGAGCATGCAGTGCTAGGTTTTCCCCCTAAGGGGGCTGCCAAAAGATAAGTACTTGGTGATGGCAGAGGGAAGTCATTGAGACTATTTACTATAGGGTTGTGCTTTGTTTCCTTCAGATTTGGAGGTAGAGGCACCCCATTGCTTTGACCTGTAAGAACCCTATGATTGATATCTGGAGCCTTTTGAGCACCTGGATTTGCCCCGTGAGGCTCTGTCGGACACAGGAAAGGACCAATTTTTTGTAGGTCGGTGTCTACTGAATCTTGGTGGCTACACTTGTAAGAAGTCTTTTACAGTTTGCATAGACTTAGCTTTGTCTTCCATTTTCTTTAAAACCACTTCTGCCCTATTACCAAACAGAGTATCATGCTGTAGTGGTGCATCCAACAATTTAGCTTTAATATGATCAGGCAGATTTTGCTCCTTGAGCCAGGCATCCCTTCTAATCACAGATCCAGTAACTGCGGCCCTGCAGGAGGCCTCCAAGGAATCAAAACCACATTGCAAAGTATGCTTTCCAACCTGTTCTGCTGCATGAAACAATTCCTGTAATTCTTTATTTTCTGCACATTCAGAAATCAACATCATTTTCTGTTTCAATAATCCCATAACACACTGTTGATATTTAAGCATATGAAACTGGCAGTTTAAGGCCCTAATTGCCAAGGTTGCAGACGTATAAACTTTCTTTCCCCATCTATCCAGCACTTGGGTAGGATTCTTAGCTGTTGAGGCCTTTACACCTTTGGGACCCTATGAGATAGTTTTGGGGTTAGCAGCAGGGTGTTTGAATAAAAATTTGTGGGAGTCAGGAACCCTGTAATATCTGTCTGGCTTGCTAGGAGCTGGAGGTAGGGAATCTGGAGCCATGCTTGATTCCAAAAACACATCATCAACAATGTTTAATACAGGAGGTATGGCCAAAGGCCTATGCTGAGGAAGAAGAAGGAAATCCCCTAGCCTCTTTTTTGATTCTGAGAAATCTTGACTCTCCCAATGAAAATGTTCTCTCAAAGTATGCAAGGTTTCCCCAAAAGAATAATCCTCAGGAGGAGATGCAGATGGGATGGATTCCTCTGCATCTGAATCCTCATAGGGTGGTATAGAAATTTCCTGATCAGAAAAGGAATCAGAAGAAATAGAAACCTGATCTGAAGATTCATAATCAGTGTCTTGCCTAGGCCTCTTTTCAGGGGGGGGGGGGTTGGGAACCCCTGATCAAGGTAATTAAGTCTTCAGCCATTTTGATCATCTGTTTTTTGGGCATAGAGGCCTGAGCACGTGGCTCATGCATCAGTTTTTTAGCTTTAGAAGTTGCTTTTGTCTTTGTTTTTGAAGCTGGCGTCGGTTTTATATAGAAATGCTGAGGCCTGAAAACACCCTCAGAAGCCGGTGCCTGTTCAGCGGTTCCGTTCCCATCTGAGGGAGAGACATCCGTGGGTACAATACTTTGAGAATCTCGTGGCATGCCGGACTCCACATGGGTCTCGGTAGAGGCCTGCGACTCGAAAGTAGCAGGTATCAGGGGCTGCAATAGCGCCTCACTGGGTACCAGCAACCCGGTGACTGGCTTAGGAGAAGCTTCGTCGTCGGTTTTGGACCTCGACGTCTGTCTCTGTCCATTTCTTTGCGTTTTTTTATGAACTCTGGTAGTCGGATTGCTATCCAATGACATTTCAGGGTAATTAAATCTGTTTCCAAAATATTTGAAGCAAAGATATACCAATGCTTAATAGTGTGTTGGTTAAATCTAGCACAAAACCGACAGCAAGGCACGTTATGATCTGGGTCTAGGCAAGGAATACAGTACAAATGGAAATCCTTATGAGGTATTTGCTTCCCACAACTAATGCAATTATTAACTTTTACTGACATCGGTACGGAGCAAGAAAAAGTTTCCCTAATGGGGTACTTAGCTTTAATTGAAGACTTCAGTTCTGAAACTTGAATGCAAAAATTTCAGGAGTCGGCCGACCGGCACTTGTGGACTGCTTCTGCTTCAGGCACCGTGTGGCAAGAAAGACTAAAGAAAATGGTGTCGGCTGCATGTTTTATACCCCTGACGACCTGACGTCATGGAAGAGGAGACAGCAACCGACGCAAGACCCAAGACTTTGATATTCAGGCCGACTGAGGGCAATCTGCCAGCAGATTATCCAAATGTAATGACTGCAACAGTGAAACACGAAGAACATCTGGTTCTGCAAGGTGCAAGCATATCTCTTACACCATGGTTTCAACAGAATGAGTAACACTGGAATGTCTTAAGTTTCTAAAGTTGTGGGATGTTGAAGAAATCCATAATAAACTACGGTACTTGATAAATCTTAATCTTAAAAATATAAAATGCAGTTCCTTTAATTTTCTGTGTAACATCCAAAAACCTCTTTTATCACAAAATAAAAAAAAAAAAACATGTTCAAGAGTCTCTAGCTGTCCACATAAAAATAATAATATGAGTATTCTGTCTCAAATAATCCCATTCAGGTTCAAAAACCTAATCTGTTAAGACTTTTCTATACCATAAATGCCTGTGCAAATGCTCCAAATGCCAGACTTGAGCTTTTTTTCATGATGGTCGTCTTCAATATTGTTACTAGAAAAGAGCAATTACATTTGTGTGGTGATTTGGAAACATTACCCTAGTCAGTATGAATACTACCTTGTGTCTCTGCTGAAAATAGGTCATACCCAGCGGGACAAATCTGTTCAACAGAACTCATAGATGTAACCATTTTAATACATATGAAAACAGTGCAAATGCACTGCTCTCAGATCATACATGTTGCTGTTATATTTTGTGTTGTAAAACTGCTGTCTTCACTGGATCTTTTACTGTATTTTCTGTGTAACTCTGTTGCACATTGGCTCAGATATAACCAGAAACATTCCTCTGAATCTGCTAGCAAACCCAGCTGTTTGATATCAAATAACTCACATATTTTGTTGTTGTTAAAATGAAATATTAACATTGTTGGGGAAAAAAAATAAAACTATGTTCCCACATATATTCCAGAAAAGAACTGTATAGCAAATGGAAGCACACTAACAAAACAATTAGCAGATACAGAAAAAGACTCATCCTAAGCAGAATTAACCAAATAAATTCTACTACTGAATGTAAGCTCTGAGAAGAAACAACTGTTACATACACGGAAAGGTCTACCAAAAACTCACCCAGTCTGGTGGCTGCAGAACCAGTTTGCCACCCAGATGTTCTTTCATTGTTGCTTTAGAGACTTCTCTGAGCCAGAGACCTAGTTCTTACTAAAAATAACTAAGTCTAATAATTCATCTGGAGACTCACTCTACTCCTGCTATGTCTCAAAAATATGGAACACAATCCCAGAACACATCAATCTCACTGATAACATCCACACTTAAAATGCTTGTTCAAACTACATCTGAATAAATTCTGGCCATGCTCATGTACCAGGATGACTCTCCAACATCCCAGAATTTCTTCCATCTTTCTTTCCCATGTTTACATGCTCTGTTTTTAATCATACACATCTTTCTCTCTCCCTTTTCTCACTTCACCTAAATCTTTTCTACCTTCTTATTTCCTCTGCCACACACTAAACTCTACATGTACTTTCCAAGTGTCTGTACCTTCTTACAATACTTCCCCAGATGCACCCTATGCTTCAACAGTGTTTGCCCTCCTAAAGTATAGAAACATTTACTTCCTGCAATAATTTAGTACTACCAGAAGTGTATAGCCATAGCTCTCAACCTCTTAGCATGAAAAATATGGACAAAGCCAAAAATAATGGGGGGACAAAGCCTCAAAATAGGCACACATTTTAAGTACTGCTTAAGTATAAGCTTCTGGTGTCATTCAAAGGGGATCCAGTATCTGTCTGCCTGGGACGACATGATCGACAGACCACGATGCTTTACCAGAGATGATCTGCACCTGTCGCCCCTGGGATTCAGGTTACTGGCTAAGGCTTTTGCCACCCCTATAGTGCCTTTTTTAGGCAAAGTTCAAAGGACAAAACCACCACCGTAACAGGTACAAGAATGCAAAATCTGAAGGTAATGCTACTCAATTCTAGAAGTCTAAACCTCAAAATGCACTCTCTTGAGGCACTCCTAAAAATGGAGAACATCGATATCTGTGCAGTAACTGAGATCTGGTTCAAGGCTCCAGAGAGCACCCCTGCAATACCAGGCTACAACTCTTACTGCACTTTTCGGCTACCAAACCAGGACTGAAACACTAAAGGTGGAGGAGTGTCCATATTCACCAGGGATATTCATACCACCAGGCTAGTTGCCCAACACAATGCGTCTGAAATTCTCCAGGTGCAACTAACACTAGGTAAGACTGCAATCCAAATTGTAGCTTGCTATAGATCCCCCACCATGCCCCAAGGTTCTCACTACAACTTTCTAAACATACTGGAAAATATTAAGATACAACCAAACACCCTAATACAGGGTGACTTCAACTACACTGCCATTAACTGGGAAAACTACTCGTGTACCAACACCTTTGCTCAACGGTTCTTGGAATTCATAAATTCAAATGCCCTGGATCAACTAATCCATTGTCCCACCAGGGGTTCCAATATCCTAGACCTGGTCATTACCAACATGGGAAATCGATGCTCCACATCTATGGTCACCCACTCGTTGGTCAGGTCAGACCATAAGTTAATCACCCTTAACATCCACATCACACCCCCACCCCCTCAGTAAGGAACCCTCCATAAAAAACTTCTCCAAAGCCAACTTAATGATACTCAAGTTAGAAGTGACAAACTTCATGACACTCATGCAGATGGGAACTGAAAGTTCGACTGCTGAATCCTACACTAAGGCACTGTATGAGCACATCTACTCATGTATGAATCGTGCCATCCCAAATAGAGCCAATATGCTCTCTTCCAAAAAAATTAAGCCAATCTGGTGGTCCCCTGCCATAAACAAACTTTACAACAAAAGGAAGAAACTGTTGCAGAAAAGAGGAAAATCCCAGTTTGCAAAAAACTCCCTTACCAGCCTCTCTAAGAAGCTGAGATCCCTCATAAAATCCTCCAAAGCTAGTTACAAAAATAAAATTACCAAAGATTCCAAAGACAACCACAAGGCATTCTATAACTATGTCAGGAATCTAAATGGCTATGCTCAGATCTGCTCTGAGCTACAACAGAATGGCATTAAATATACTGATCCCAAGGATATTGCCATTATCCTGGCAGATCGATTCAGTGCCAACTTCACCCCCCCTCTCACCCCCCTAAATGGCCCTTCTCAATACCGGAAGATTGCCATATTCCAGTAATAACGTCCACACAGGTAAAAAACGCACTCTCCAAAGCTAAGAATACAGCATCCATGGGACCAGATGACATCCCGGGCTGTGTACTACATGAACTACAAAATGAACTGGCACCTCACCTAAGTGTCATGTTTAATCATAGCCTCACCTCAGGCTTCGTCCCAACTGAATGGTGCACAGCTACAGTTATCCCACTCCACAAGGGGGGATCCACCTTGGATCCCAGGAACTACTGCCCCCTCAGTCTGACAAGCCTGATCTGCAAGGCCATGGAACGTATTATCATGGAACATATAAACAAAGACATTGGCAACCTTCAAACACTGGATCCCACCCAGTTTGGGTTCGTGAAGGGCTGATCTTGTCTCCTGAACCTGATTGACTTCTTCGAATCAGTCTCCAGAGCCGTGGATGAGGATAAGGTGGTCCACACAGCCTATCTGGACCTTGCCAAGGCCTTTGACACCACCCCCCACTCTGGAATCATAGATAAACTTACTAAGCTGGGCATTAATCCCTACATCACTCGATGGGTTGCCAACTGGCTTACTGACAGAACCCACACTGTAAAAGTAGCTGACTCCAAATCCAGCTCCAGACAAGTGACAAGTGAAATACCTCAGGGTTCAGTCCTGGGACCACTCTTGTTTGGCATCTACTTCTCTGAAGTACAGGCCAATACTAAGGGACTCTGGCTAACAAAGTTCACAGATGACTGCAAACTGGGAGCCATTATTGAATCTTCAAATGATGTGGATACTCTACAAAGGGGCCTTACAGAAACAGATGCTTGGTGCCAGAGCCATGGGCTCAAGCTCAATGGCAAGAAATGTATAGTTATTCCCTTTGGGAAAAACATGTACCCATGAATTACCACATAGGTGGCAGTACACTAAACACTGAAAGTGTGATAAGAGACTTAGGGACACAGGTAGACAGTTGTTTCACCTTCGATAACCACATTGCCACAACAGTCAGGAAATCCTTCTATGTGGCACACCTCATCAGTAAGGGCTTTTCATCCAGAAAAAAGGAGGTCATTGTCCCACTGTACTCATCCCTCATTAGACCCGTTATAGAATACAATGCCCCATTTGGTATGTACCTTTCAAGACACCTGCAACAACTGGAAAGGCCGCAGAAGTACCTCACTAAAAGAATCACAGGTCTAAAGCAGATGCCCTATGCTGAGCACCTTAAAAAACTCCAGCTATACTCTGTCGCATATTGTCTACTCATAGGCGATCTCTGCTTAACATACAAGGCCATGTCAAACCCAGAGCTGTTGGACATGCTACACTTAAAGAAATCCCAATCCCTCAGAGACACACACTTCAGGGATCTAAACCTTGTCATCACAATAAACAAAACATGCTGGAGGGATAGGTTCCTGACCCAGAGACTCCCCAGACTCTGGAATAGACTGCTCATACATGCCAAGCAGAGTGCCTCTTTGGCCCTCTTCAAAAGGAACCTTGATGATTGGATAGGAGAAAGGAAATTCACCCCGGGGATCACGTCAGTCGTCCTGCTAGACAGGGGTCCAGGAAGTAAATAGTGTGGAAAGAAATAACCAGGGAATTGCTATGGCTAGGCTTGCATAGGTCCTAGGGCCGAGAGCCTAGTACCAACCTATGAACCTATGAACCTATGCTCTTATAAACTTAAAAAGTTGCTACAATAAAAGGTCTTGTGTTACCATGCATTTTCTGAAGGATATGAAGGCTGAAATTCCAATGCCTGTCATTATTTAGTGAAATCAATCCTCAGTGATTTGCCACAAAAAATCCAGAAAGTCACAAATTTTATGAGGAACTTACCAAAAGTATGAGGCAAAAATCTGGACATTCTATGAAAACCTGTACAGTTGAGAGGTATGTATACACTTATACATATTGACGTAAATACCTTACTGTATATGCCTGTCTTGTAACTATGCTTGCTTTTTCTGCAAAATGTAACTGCTGTTTTTTTTCTGAGAACTGTCTAGACTATCTAGTTAAATACATGTACTGCTGTAAAAGGGCTTTGCCCCTTCAGACTTTCCCAGACAGCAAAGTCAAATAAATAAATAATAAACAATAGACACATCTTCTCTCACCAGTGGCTGACACTGAACTGAAGTGAATGCTGACAGTACACTGAAGACTGAAGGAATATCTGTCTTGTAGTACTGACATCAAAAGTGCTGAAAATTACCAAGCTACAAGGCTGAATTTGCAAATTAACTAAAATATTCCCATCTTTAGAATGCTTCTGTATTTTGTAAACAAGAAACATCTTTAAAAAAATATTTATGGAGCTATTTTATGACCCTATCTGATGAGCAGAAGAACACATGAAGTTAAAACATTTTAGAGCTTGTTCACAATGAGAGAGTGCACAGAGGTTGTAGAGTCTTCTTTGCATTATAAGAAATAATTTCCTTTCTATTGTATTTCTGAGGTAGTCTAAAAATGAGCATGTCAAATCAAAATTCTGAAAAAAAAGTAGTATGTAAGTTTTCAATTACCTTGTTAAAAACACGCACATAAATATAGGATCATAGGATCATGGGATCACAGGAGTTTACTAGGCTATTGTTCCCTGAGGGCCTTATAAGCCTAGCCAAGAGTTTAGTCCATGTTTAGACAAGTCAGCACCTGATCCCCCTGTCCAGCAGGGACATGGGTAGAATTCCAGGGATATATTTTCTGTTTCCCATCCAGTTATCCAGGTTGCGCTTAAAAAGGGGTAAAGAGGTACTCTGCTTGACGTGGTGAGGGAGTCTATTCCATAGATGGGGGAGTCTCTGGGACACAAATCTGTCCCACCAACAAGTCCTGTTGCTGTCACAGACCAGGTTGAGGCCGTGCGTGTGAGTTAGTCGAGTGGAGCTTGACATGGGGCAATGCAGCAGTTCCATCAAGGTGAAGTCCGTGATCACCTTGTATGCCAGTCAGGGGTCACCTTTGATGAGTCTGTATGAAACTGAGTAGTGGGACAGGGCTTTCAGCCTATCTGTGTAGGGTAGATGTTTGAGGCCCTGGATTCTCCTGGTGAGGAAACTTTGTGGTCTCTTCATCTGCTGCACGTGCTTTGCGAGGTACATTGCTGAAAGGGGCACTGTACTCATTAATGGGCCTTATAAGGGAAGAATACAGGGATGTTATGACCTCCTTGTCCCTGAATTAGATACTCTTACTTATGAGGTGGGCCAAGAAAGCTTTCCGTACAACGGAAGCAACATGGTGGTCAAAAGTCAGATTGCTATCAACCTGGCTGCCCAAATCCCTCACGACTGATTGCATGCCTAGAATGTTGTTATTAATGTGATAAATTGTGGGGATGTCACTCTTCCCAAAGGGAATGATGATGCAATTTGTGGTACTCGGCTTGAGGCCACGTTTCTGGCACCAGTCACTTGTCTGAGTGAGACCCTCTTGGAGGATGTCTACATCACTAGGGGAATTGATGACAGCACCCAGCTTGCAGTCATCTGCAAACTTGGTTAGCCATAGCACCTCAGAAAAGTGTATCCCAAATAACAGAGGCCCCAAGACCGAACCCTGGGGTACACCGCTTGTTACAGTTCTACTGCTTGAGATGGCTTCCCCTATTTTGGCTAGGTGGGTTCTATCAGTGAGCCAGTTTGCTACCCATCTGGTAACATACGGATTGATGTCTAATTGAGAGAGTTTATCTATTATGCCTGAGTGGGGAATATTGTCAAAGGCTTTGTTCAGGGCAAGGTAGGTGGTGTGCACTGCCTTCCCCTCATCCATGGCTTTGGTGACTGTCTCAAAGAAGTCGACCAAATTTAGCAGACATGACCTCCCCTTGATGAAGCCAAATTGTGTGGGATCGAGTGTTTGGAGGTTGCCAATGTCCTTGTTAATGAAGCCCATGATAATCCATTCCATAGTCTTGCAGATCAGGCTAGTTAGGCTGATGGGTCTATAATTTCCCGGATCGGTGGACACTCCACCTTTGGTAAAGGAATGACAGTGGCTGTCCTCCACTCAGCTGGGATGCAGCCGGTACTCAGGCTTTGGTTGAATAGGGTGCTTAATGGTGCTGCAATTTCCTGCCTGAGTTCACGTAGGATGCAGCCTTCTATGTTATCGGGTCCCATGGAGGCTGTATTTTTTTGCCTTTGAGAGAGCAATGATGACCTGTTCCCTAGATATAAGGGAAGGAGGCAGGTAATGGGGATGTCCTGATTTACTGATGGTGGTGGTGGTGGGGGGGGGGGGGCAGAAGGGTGAAGTTTTCATTGAATCTGTCAGCCAGCAAGTTTGCTATATCTATGGCATTTGTATATGTGGTGTCCTCGACCACCAGTTCTAAACAGATTTGGGTGCTTCCTTTGAGGTTGCGGACATATGTAAAGAAGGCTTATGATTGTCTCTAGTAGATGTGGCTAATTTGGACTTTGAAGTTTGCTTTGGAGGATTTCACTAGTGCTCTTATTTGCTTGTTCAGGCTAAGGAGACGTTGCTTCCAATTGGCTATATGGGGTGATTTTTAATATTTCTTTGCCAGATTTCATTACACTAGAGTCTTCAGTGATGAACATAAATGCAAAGACTTTTCATATATTTTTTTCAAAATATTGTCCTGTACAGAAATGCAAAAATCTTATTTTGGACTTGAAAGAGAATTGTTGCACTGCATCTGGAAAATGTTAGTTATCATACTAGGTGTAAGACAAGTGGCTGAGAATCAGATGTCACATTCCACGAATTGGACTCTTGCATAAATGGGATTTCCCAAAGTTTTGCATGACCCATGAGCCATTTTTGTACGGGTACTCTGCCTTTAACCTCCAACTTATATAACCATTCTGCAGGGCTGCACAATTTTTGGGGAAGGGGGGTTTAACTTAAGAAGTGCAACATTTGATGAGTTAGTTCTCAACAAACTGTCCTGCACCCATGACATTTCCAAAGTATTCCACAAACAGTTACTCTGCTATTTTTTGTTAAAGTACTTTAGCATGCCAAAATGTATGAACCCACATTCACCAGACTAACTGCAGGTTCATAAATGTGATGGCTTTCAGACATGTTACCCCAAAATTTCCTGCTCCTTTTATGTCCCATCCTCACCAAAAAAAATGAATACTAAATGCTACCTTGTACTAGTGGTTACTGAGCACTTGAAATGTAGAACCCCTTTTGGAGTACACAAAACCATTTTGCTGTAGATCTGAGAAATTACAGTTTTCATACTCATGATAAGATCTGAAGAAATTGCTATATTGTAAATTATTTGGTTGAGTTCAGAAAACTGCAAATGTTATAAGCATATATTCACTGACTTTATAGGGGCCATAGCACTAGTAGTTATGGAAAAAGCTAAAACAGAATTTCAGAAAAGCCCTTCTCATGGTTCTACCTCATGAATTAAGATGTTTGCCACTATGAAACGAGATACCAAAATCCAATATCATAAAAGTGTGCAGAAATCACCTTTCAGGATAGAGCTACAAAATAACAGTGCAACACTTCATTAGGCTGAATGTTGAAAATGTGGGCCCCAAGTACTTAGAAATGAGCAATCTAGAAGTAAACAGAACTGTGAAACCTCCCAGATGTGTACTGGTTTACATTTAGCTGCTGCTTGATTCTGAAGTCAGCAAATTGGGCGAGTTTGGGGTTAACATTTACAGTTTTTTTTTCTTTTTTTCTATGACAAAAATGCAGTTTTTAATTGAATTACTGGGCACTGATGTACTGCCCACTGGCAGTTTCAGTACTGATGGACTGGGTTCTCCTCTAATCATTAATGTGAAACAGTGAACAAAAATAATATAAACATATTATTGTTCTTTTGTTAAAGTGTGGCATTTTGGTGACCTGGGTACTTGCCAGTATCTACAAAAGCTGACATTGTGACTGGGCACTTCTATTACCTTCTATTGTCAATGCGAATGTTGCATAACTTTCATCCTCTGAAGAAGGAATATACTTAGTATAACAGGGTTTGCATTTACAGATTATTTTACGCTGGATTTTTAAAATTTCATGTATAGCATACTACTGGACTAAACATATCCCGTGTAAAGACTTGTGTGTATGGATACACAGCTGAAATGGTGTGACATTTATTTGCTTATTTTGGAATGGTGTTACATTTATTCATTTAATTTTTAAATCTATACATGTTCATCCAGAAGTCCAAAAAAAGAAATGCATGCACATGCCAATTAGAGTAAAAAAAGCCAGACCTATACCACGTAAGAATAATAGTTTCTATAGATAGGCAAGTCAGACCACATGGGTACTACAGAAAGCTCTACACTACAATGCTCTGATACCCTCAGGGGTACTTTCCAAATCTAAAAGAATGTTTTGGCTTAAACAGGAAAAAAAAATTGCATTGTTTACAAATGACAGACATTTGAAATATCAATATTTCCAAGTCAAAATATAGCATAAACCCAGCTGCATTTTTAGACAGTTTGCAATCCTTTTTCAAATAAGAATATTCAAACAATTATATCTGTTGAAAAAAACAAAACACACATGCAGGTGCCTGTAGAATTGTATGCATATACAAGCAGATAGAACAAGTGCAAGCCAAAACAAACATACTGCTGAGGATTGTAAGAAGAGGTTGACTACTCTAAGCAAATATACATTTTATTAAATGCATTGTAAACCTCTGTAGAATATCACAGAGCTGTAAAAACAAATATACACCCCAACAAAAATAGGTGCATCTAATATATTATGGCATATTTTAGAAAATTGTACTGAGTCACTGACTCCAGAAAGAATTCTGATAAAAAAATCATTCAAAAGTGGCATAAGTATATCTCCGTGTGGTACTGTAATTATGTCTTGTTCTCACTCAAAATCATGAAGCTAAAATCATGTCTAGACAAAATATTGCTAAAGCAATTTTGTTAAATATTTTGCAGAAGTTCAGCTACTGTAATCTTAAACGGAATCAATTGCAAACACCTAATTATGACAGACACACTAGAGCTACTTCCAGCCTCAGCCAACCTGTATAATTAAAATGCCTCCTAGCAACAACGTGCCTAAAGCTCATAGCCATTTTAATCAGTGCTAGACAAAACAGTTCTCCCCAGCCCAGGAAATGAATACTGTTGCGTTCACTTGGGTATTGATGGTTTGACATCCACTGCTGCATGAACCAGAGCAGTATAATGTTTGAAATAGCTGCTTGCAGAGAGTTCAGGAACAACACCTGGCAGTATTTTGGAGTATTTTATTCCTGTTCTATAGGTCTATCAGCTGTAAATTTGTTGAGTAGTGAATGTATAAATGGTTAATTTATGGCACCCAAGCATTTGTTTGGATCCATTTTTAATATCCCTGCAGTTAGAACATTTACGATAAGAAATATTGGGAGAGTGAGCCAGCAGATCAGCTAGTACATATTAGCTAGCTTTTGGTAAATGTGACATGCAAACTTAAAGCTAACACAGTGAGTCAGAAGTGAATCTGGGGGCTCACTATTGACATGTTATCATTCCTAATGCCATGCACTGACCGAATAATTAAAAAATGAATAAAAATCCAGGAAAAGAGTGAATCTTAAACATTGCTCTTCTCTTTTAAACTTCTTTTTTGCCCCCCACACTCCCCTAATTTATATAAACCAAGTCTGAGATTGCCATACCTCAGAGAAAAGGGAATATTCTGGAAAAGGTTCATCCCAGACTTAGCATATGCAAGTTCGTTTTTTCAGCCATTCAGTTTCCATACTTCAGTTACCAAATTTGGAAGCTAGAAGGATTGAATGTGGCATTACTGAAGTATTAGGGTGAGGTAATATGTGGTGTGTAAGTAGTCTGCTAATTCGTATCGATGTTGGAAAGGACAGGCTGCCTAGAATGTATGGATGATGTATCTGAGGTGTGTTTGTGATTCAGGGAAAATTGTATGGAGTTAAAGTTACAAGAGTAAAATATGAGCAGCAGAAGCAGGATCAACCAGTTTTATGTAGACATAGTGCCAACATCACATTTCTACAATTTGTAGCATGCAGTATTTTTGGAAAGCTCTATCCTAATGGAATATACTTCAAAATCAAAGCACTTGGTATCTTTCAGATTAACAATAGACGTGAAACACTACCACTGCAAGAAAGTTTTTGAAATAATAATTTCTTAACCACAGTGAGCATTACCCTGTATATTAACCCCCACCCCCACCCCTACGCAGACTAATGTCATTGTAAGCCTGCTAAGTAGTAATAGTTGGGGAGCTGGTTTAAGCAATGTACACTAACAAAAGCTCAGAAAAAGAAAAAAAGTAAATAAAGGAGGCAAATTTAACCAAACAAGAGTCTTGGTTTTCCCTATGGTTCAATGAAATAGAAGCTGTTAAGTGAGGTCGAGTGACTAGGCTGTTATCAGAACTGTTGCACTGCTCCCTGCATCTAGTAATCTGGAAAATGGTATAAACCCCTCTGCAACTTAAAACTTAAAATAATGCCCTGTAGATGCTATCAGAGTTCAAAATGTCCACCAGGGATAATGAAGACATTGCAACCGAAATAGCAGGAACAGTGTACAGGCCTGTTATGTCCTAGTGAGACAAGGGTATCTTGGTTACTGGGGATATACATTTCATAAATAGTGTGTGTGTGCATGACCTAAACATGCTGGACATGTTTGGAGATGTACACTGCTAAAGGCAGAGGACTGGTCCCTACAGCAGTGAGTGCAGAGGGAGAGGAGCTGGTCAGAAGTACTGACCATCACTGTTCACTGAACCTAGAGGAAGTGGCCATTATAGAGCTTGTGGAATACATCAAATCTGAGGTGTCCCATCCTTGAACATCCCTACAGACACTGTGGAGAGATGCACCATGAACAGCAGTGATGAGGTGATGCTGTACCTCTGTAGGAAGAACAGTTGCAAAAAATGATTCAGTGGTGAAGGAGGAAGGGGGCAGTCATAGCTGAGAAGACCATTTTGATTATCTTGGAAATTAGACCTCAGGATCTACTTCTGAAAAGTAGACAGTTTGTCTTGAGGAAGAGCATGACTGAGGACAACAGCATGAGGGCTACTTGTTAGTCAAAGGAGGGGAATATCCACTGCCTGGCACACAATCTCATGTGGATGATGGATTGTGCCTTCCCCATATGGACGACTGTGTGCTAGCAACTGTGTACAATCTATGGCTGCCAATGTATAGTAGTCCGCTTTGGGTACAGTTCACTGCAGCAGTATTCTCCATTCTGGTGCACTGTGTCTATTGTGGATTTGGAGTCTTCTTAGCATTGCCATGTCTAGTTTTGGCTACTGTTGTGGTGAATATCATTCCTGTCTTCATTGTTTTTGAAGGCCCATGTGAGAGGTCACCACAAAATCATTGTTTTGCATTTACATTGCAAACCTACTGGCATGTCTGCTCAGTAGCATAGCTAGGGTGGGCTGAAGGGGACAACTCCTCCAGGTGTAAAGTGTTGTGGGGTATGACTGGGTGATCCCAATCACTCTTTAATGCATACTGGCTTTTAAAAGCCGGTATTGTATTTGCGGTGAGATCTGAACACTGTAAGGCTCAATGTGTGGCCTAAACTCTAGCAATTGCTTGCTACATTGTATCAAGCAGTTTGCTACAGTTTAAAAGTATTATACATATTTTTTAAAGTAAACCCTGACTACTGTAGTGCTCTGTATGGGGTATAAACTATAGAAACCCCTAAAAGTATACCCAGTGGTGAGGGACCTAGAAACACAGATAGATAGTAACATAAACTTTGATAACCAGGTAGGCACAGTAGTGAGGAAATTCTTCTATGTGACTCAACTTACAAGTAAAGGCATGGCATCAGGTTTAAAGGAAGTCATAGTGCCATTTTACTCAGCCCTCATCAGGCCTGTAATCGAATACAGTGCTCCCCTCTGTATATACCTAACCAGGCACTTGCACCAACTGTCACAGCTCAGCAGGTTTCTCACTAAAAAATTACAAGGCATAAGACACATCTTATGCAGATCAGCTGAAGGCCTTATCCCTTTACTCTATCTCATATTGTTTATTGACAGGTGATGTATGCCTGACCTACAATATATTCTCTGATCCAGCCCTGATAAAAATATTGCACATTTCCAAGAAAACCTATATGATGGTTACACATTCAATGGATCTGAACCTTATCTGTAACTCTAACAGAAGTTTCCTGAGAGACAGAATTGTATCCCAAAGGCTATCTCTTCTTTGGAATAAACTTCCCATCTTTGTAAAACAAAGCCTGTCTATTACTCTCTTCAAAATTAATTTGGATAAATGGATTGGGAACCATAAATTCACTTCTAGGACACTGCCCACATCCCTTATGGACAGAGGCACTTTATAAAATGACTCAGGGCTGCAACACTCAAAGACCCACTACCCTGATGCTATCCCATCCCATATATGAGGAATTAAGATGTAATATTGTCATATCCTGGGTATTATTGGCTAGGCTTGTAAAGGCTTTTGTGCCATCAGCCTAGTAATCAGCTATGAACCTACGAACCTACACTGCAGCAAACAGTTTGCTACTGTTTAAAGGAATAAAAAAACTTTCTTTTAAAGTGAAACCTGAGTAATGTAGTGTTCTATGTGGGGTATAAGCTGTAGAGACTGCTTGCTCCAGTTTAAAAGAATAAAGACTTTTCTTAAAAAGAAATACACTTTTTTAAATAAAATGTGGGAAGAAGGGTTGGGGGTAGGGTGCAGAAACAGGTGCTGATAGGCTCCATTTTCTTGCTCTTCCATTGAGGATCTGGGGCATGAGGGAGGGTGCATGTCCTGTGTGGGATGTTAGTTTCTGAGACTAGGACAGGACGCTTGATGAGCCATGCGTCTGTGTCTGCTGTCCCTGTTGCTGTGCTTAAATGTATGGAAATGTAAATTCATCTTGAAATGCAATGGTGTTTTACCTAGAGTTAAATCAGGAAGTCCCACTGCAACATTTGATTTATGACTGAAATGGGGTCAGGTTTATCAATTTATTAAAAAGAAAAAAAAATTGTGAAGAACAGGTTTTCATCAAATTTTGTATAGTAATGTCTTTCGGCTTTTTCTGGTTAGGGGTCGCCACAGCAGAACTCCAGTCTGCTAATGATTGGCAATGGATTTTTACGTTGCCAAGTTGCCAGCCCAATGCCCAACCTTTCACGAAGGCACACCCATTCATGCTCGCACCTACCTGCATGTCTTTAATGTTACTCGACCATGGGGAAGCCATGCAGACTCCACACAGAAGGCACTCCAGCCAAGAATCGAAAGGGAGAACCTCTTGCTGTGAGGCTACAACGCTAACCGCTGCACCAACGCAGCCTTTTCATTAAATTTTGTATGATGTACTTATTTTGAGTTTAAAGTGTCATATGTCTTTAAATTTTGATTGTCCTGATTAATTGACGACATGGAATATTATTACACTTTATTTCATTTGCTTACTTCTGCAGCAGTGGGTATGCGTGTCTGAAATGAAAGATGCAGATGTTTTTCCTCCTAAAGTGCCATATGAGGACATTTTCAAAGGTGCAATTTTACAGCAGCACTTTTGAGATATTTGCATTTTGTAACTCTATGTCCCATTGTGTATGAAGGAAAACTTTTATAAATTGTCCACTGTGTCATAAAAATACAGGAAAGCTACACAATAAAAACTCAACTAGAACATTAATAACAAGAACAAAAACAATAATAATAATAAAAATAAAAATAACAATAATAATAATAATGGTTTGAAACTGCCTGTGTATACACTTTAAAAGCACTACGGATGTAGTGGTCAAATCACACCTATCCACACTGCATAACTCTGTGGGGGTGCCCAAAAATTTATCACTACACAAGAGATGAAAAAATCTCCCCGGAAGTTTCTTTTATAAAAATTTCATTTGTGTTTGTTTGTGTGTGCATGAATGCATGTGTGAAGACTGAGATATTCCAATCCTTTCAGCTGAATTGCCATTGGTATAAACTCAGACTGTCTCAGCTAAGCTAACATCATGATAGTGCTAAACTGCATGCAGTCTTAAGTTCTGAGTTTTTGAAGCTTACATTATCCTGTGTAGTTTGATAAAAATCAAGAAGCTGGAATGCATTAGTTACAAATGACAGGACCTGAAGCTTGCCTTTGTGATTGAGATGGGGACACCCAAGTTGTCCCTTGTTTTTAAAACTGAAACATCTAACAGGCTAATCTATGTATCTCTCCATGTCATGGCTTATTCATATCAAGACAACTGATGTAACAGCATTTGTCAAAATATCTTGCACATTAGCCTAACTTTTCAAAAAGTATTTCACTATGGGGAAATAAAAGGAGATAGTAAAAGACTTTCGGCTTTTCCCGGTTAGGGGTAGCCTCAGCAAAACTCCAGTCCGCTCATGATTGGCAGAGGATTTCTTTTTATGGTGCCGAGTTGCCAGCCCAACACCAACCCTCAATGAAGGCACACCCATTCACGCTCGCACCTACCTGCACGTCTTTAACATCACTTGACCACGGGGAGGACATGCAGACTCCACACAGAAGGCACTCCAGCCGAGAATCGAACAGGAGAACCTCTTGCTGTGAGGCGACAACGCAAACCCACTGCACCACTGCGGCTAAATAAAATAAAATAAAAGGAGATAGCAATCCAGTAAAACTGCTCCTTATTTTGAACTGCTCAATACCACTTTCATGTGGTTTTCAAAATATACATCGGACTTCAGTGAATGCCAGGCAGTAACTCCCATAACTGTTGGACTTAAAGGTATCAGATTACCACTTGTGCAAACCAGGTCTATATTACATCGTCAAATTCACAGGAGTTCAAACAATGTAATATCGAACCAGGAAGTTCGAAACCCAAAAAGTACAAAAACACAGAACAGTGATTTTTTTCCCAGGGAAAAAAAATCGCTGTTCCGGTACAAAAAAAAAAAACATGTACACTTTAAATTTAAACTAAACTGCCCCCACACAACCCCCTACTTAAATATACCAACTCCAAGATGGCACCACAGTAGAGGAAATAGCAAAGCCACAAAAATGGCCCACCGATTTTTTTCCCCTGGGAAAAAAAATCGGTGTTCTGTGGCTTCGCTATTTTCACATTTCGAACATATGGGTTTGATATTACAACGTTTGGACTCCTGTGAGTTTGACATTGTAATATAGACCCATGCAAACCATCTTCTGTGGTAAGCCAAAGGTAAAAAAGTATCTTTTAAAAGTTGCATATCTCTATGACCCATGTATACATCTGATTTACATCATATTGGCATGATTTCATAATGTCCTAAGTGTGCTTCTACCCATACCAGGTTGCTTGATATATATATATATATATATATATATATATATATATATATATATATATATATATTTGTGTGTGTGTGTGTGTGGTGTGTGTGCATATGTTCTTACGTTCATAGATAAGTACTGGATAACCAGTTTCTCTTTTTGTGCTTGAAGTAACCTATCCCGTTTGGTTATAGATTGGCCCTTACCCATCCCATGGTTGATAATTATATATTACCCCAAATGAGAATAAATGGGATCATACCATAGATAAATTGAGGCAACCCATGCAAGGAATAAAGCATTTAGGAGCTGCATCTGACCATTGGTAGTACAAGGGAGAGTATTGGGGTAAATTTTATGTTTCCCAGCGATAGATCTAAGTTGCACTTGAAAATGGACAGGGATGAACTTTGTTTAATGTGGATGGATGTCAGTGTCATAGCAGCAATATCATCTGCAAAATATATCTGTCCCTCCAAACAATTCTGTTGATGTTGCAGAAGCGGTTTAGATCCCTGGAATGAGAATTTCTGATGCCATTCGACTTGCTGATGTGAAGTAAATCCATCAGTAATGGTTTGGTGGATGCACACACGCACACACACACACACACACACACACACACACACACACACACACACACACACACACACACACACACACACACACACACACACACACACACATATTTAAACTTAGTTACCTCTCATTTTATGAGTCTAGATTAAGAACGCGAAAAACCGTATGAGTGAATATGAAGATGTGGACCCGTATTGCGTGAAGTGCGGAAATCCTGAACGTACAAAATCGTGAATTCCGAAATGTCGATTTGCTTTGGTTGGCCCATCTGCGGTATAACTCCGTAAGGTAAGTGTGCGATAGATAGGACTTTAGTGTTAGGATTTGGGTTAAGGTAAGTGTATAGATAGGTAATATATGTAAGGTTTAGTGCAGTGTTAGAAGTAGGGTTATTTTAAGTGTATGTATGTGTATTGTTTATTTTGTTTGGGTGTATGTCTGTAGGGGAAGTGTGCGGTAGTTACAGACCTTAGGGTTAGGCTGGGGTTAAGGATAGTGCATAGATAGTTGTGTATGTGGGATTTAGTGTAGTGTTGGAGGTAGGTTTTTGTTAAATGTATGTATGTGGATTATTTATTTTGTTTGGGTGTACGTGCGTAGGGGACGTGTGTGGTAGTTATGGACCTTAGGGTTAAGGAGGGGTTAAGGATAGTGCATAGTTTGTTGTGTATGTGGGGTTTAGTGTAGCGGTAGAGGTAGGGTTTTGGTGCTTTACCTTAGGTTAGAAATAGGTTTTGGTTAGTGTATGTGTGTGGTTTATTTATTTTCTTTGGGTAGGTAGTATGTAGCGGGTGGTGGGGTTGGCCGACTATGACAGTTCGATATTTTTTTTTTCGCAGTTTAGTGCATTTGGGATTTTCACAGTTCACGGTGTAGGTGTTGACGTTTAGGTATTCGGCAATAGAGTTTTTTGCTTTGGTAATATAGACCCCATTTTATTACAGTAACTCCCGGTGACATCTTGCTTACATTTATTTTACAGCCCAGTTGTCTTCAGCTACTACAGCAAAGTTCTGAGTGTTGGTGTACTACACACAGTTTCTCAGGGATGTAGATCTCAGACTGTGCGTTTGAGATGGGGTACTGCATAGGCACTCCAGGCTCTTATGCCCTTAGCTATGGCTCTGCACAGTCAATGGGAATCCTGTAACATTGTGCAGTCATCGTCCTTCAGTTATTGCTCCACTTCACACTCATTTTTTTCCTATGGCATCCTCAAATCACAAATCTCCTTGTGTTGACTTTTCAGGCATTTTTGCTCCCCTTTCCTGTATATTTCAGTTACTTTCTACTCTCTTGCTGTACTACAAGGGACTAGTCACAGATTTACATTTATGGTTTTAGAAATGACACATAGGACAGTGAGATTAGGTAATATAAAGACCTTTACAGAGAAACAGGAAGGTAGATGGATTATTAAGTTACAGGCAGACAAGGGTCATGGTTTGAATGAGAGAGTTTCTCTAAAACCATTTTTAGCAGATCGCCCTTTGACTCATTAATAGTTTGAGAAATGATTAATTATAAGTAGACACTCTTATATGATAAATATATACATATGTACTTTATAGAACTACATATATTCTATAAAATAAAGTTTTTAGAATGATATGTTTTTAGAATAAAATGTTATAAGTGTCTGTGTGTATATATATTTTTTAACACAAGTGTTTTTAGAATATTTTTTCATTATATGTTATGTTCGTTGGTTGCAGAGTTTGAAGTTATCTGGGTATGAATGTATCACACATACAATTTATGTGGAATATGAATGAAGGGTTTTGATTGCTTTGTCTTTGTACCTTTAAAACACTAATGAATGGTTTAATCTAGAGAATAATTTCATTGGTTCAATAGTTTTGTGTCCCTATTCAAGAAGTTTTCATGCATTGTATTTTTAAAGTCTGATGAAGTGTCCAAAGGGACGTGAAAGTGCTTACTTGTGGAATTAAAAGGTTAGCTTCGATTGTCGTGATGTGCCTCTTTTTGTTTTTTATTCATTTGCAGTTTGTTTCTTGGAGGGGCACTTTACTCTGGAAGTTTTTTCGTTTTTTACTAAAAAAAAACTAACTTTGACAATGTCGAACAAAATGCTCGACGCATTTGACTCGACATTGTTGTCAAAACCACCATGTGATAGCCATATAGGAACTGATGTAAATCAAACTCC
This sequence comes from Protopterus annectens, assembly GCF_019279795.1. Lineage (NCBI taxonomy): Eukaryota > Metazoa > Chordata > Ceratodontiformes > Protopteridae > Protopterus > Protopterus annectens. Next base: position 1,789,039,667 of record NC_056726.1, on the reverse strand, counting down.
TACATGGCTATCATGTTTTTGCAGGGGGGCAAGCCCCCCTGCACCCTACGCTCCCCCTACTTATATATTCTAACTCCAAGATCGCACTACAGTGGGGATGTGGATGAATTCCCACTTCCCACTGTGCCACGATCTCCGTGCAGATAGCTGATTTACACTTATGCAAATGCAGTTGTGCATTCGTATAAGTGGAGTCGACTATCTGGTGCAAAACTGTTTGTGCGTTCGACATTCTGATTTTCGGCACATTGCAGCCGATAGAATGGCATTCGCACAAACAATAGTAAACCATTATTTATTTATTTATTGACATTTGTTTACAAGGATAGTCCGACTGAGCAGTGCCTTTTTCTAGTGAAGGCCCAGCAAGAAAAGCTCAGACATCATAGACAAGATTTATATTGTTTTGTCATTTATAATCAGTATCATTCATAAGCAATGGTTTAATTATTCAGACATTCTCGACATCATACATCATTTACAAAAAGTTTTAATTAAAATGTAACAGTTACGGAGGTTGTTTATGAATATTTTTTTTAAGATAAAAAGTTAGAGCCCAAAGCACTGAAGGAGGGGAACAGGCAGAAGGAAGATAAAGGACATGACATGACAGAGGTGGGTACAGCTATGATAATTGTACATTTAGTTTTGTGCAGCAGAGAGTTATGGCACAAATCCATATAGCCGTATTAGTACCAGTTTAACCAGGGGTGCTGCCGGTGTAGATCCTTTTATCAGGTGTTGCTTCAGTTGGGATTTAAAGTCTTTCATGTTGCAGACTGTCCTTAATGCAGAGTGACTATAGGGGGTATCCTGCATTGTATTTAGGTTTAGTTATAGAGAGCGATGGTTTGTCAGTGGAGTGCAGTGGTCTCTTAGTAGTGTTATATTGAATGATGGAGTGAAGAGAAGGGAATTTTCAGGGTTGTGCAGTAGTTTGAAGGCTGTAATGAATGGTGAATACAATAGAGAATTATTTTGTTCGAGCCAGTTTATTTGTTTTAGGGAGAGGGAGTGATGTGATCTATGTAGGTGGATTGGACACTCTAAATTGGCCCTAGGTGTGAGTGTTTGCATGTGTGTGCCTTCTGTGGAAGGTTGGGCACCGGGCTGGCAACTTGACACTGTAAAACTCCACTGCCAATCATGAGTGGACTGGTGATCCGCTGTGGCGACCCCTAACCAGGAAAAAGCTGAAAGAAGAAGAAGTGATGTGATCTATATTGCTGGTTGGTTGTTAATTTGGCTACTTTACAGCATTGCTCTAGTTTGGCTGACAGAGAGGAGTTGAACTTTGTTAGGACAGAAGAGGCATACAATACGGTGGAGAGTACAAAAGAAATGGCTTTCTTCTAGGTGAGTCAGTAAGGTACAGTTTTCCTTTATAGAGTACAACAGGCAAAAAACAAAGGTTGCCCAACAGCACTTCAACACTCTGGGATACACTTGTTGAAAGAATAGCAGGGATGGGAGGGGTCTGAATATAGCATGATGCCAAAATCAGTCTATGTTCCCAGAGGGAGAACTCCAATACCTGCAAATGAGGTGAAGGCTCACATCAAACAACTGGATGACATCAATGACCTGACCTTCAATTTCTCATGTGAGAAGCCTTGTTGAACCTTCTGCATGCTGGGCCATTCATCCCTGCTTAACCCAAGGAAATTAAGTGGAGAACAGCCTTCATTTCAAGTGAGACCTCCAAGCATGGGCTTAGGGACTTGAAATACCTGGTCTTTGAGCAGACCAGTCATAAGAAGTCTAACCATTCATCTAAGGAATACTGATACACTGGGAAGCATTGCCCTAAGCAGTCACCAGAGATGCACCTCTTAAGGGCCAACTGTCTGCTGAAGCAGAGGATGGATGTAAACTCATAATTTGAAAGTTGAGGGGACCTGGCAGAAAGAGAAGGTCACAAAGTCATCTTAGACCCATTATTTTGCTCCCAGACTGCATGATGCAGTTTTATTCTTCCTGCCAACAATGTTGACGGACCATCCATATATTTCACTTTATCATGCCAATCTGACATTGTTCTGAGACTAGGCATAAGAATCTCTTGCTGATTTCTGATCAGGGCACTCTCAGCTGATGACAAATTAAAATCAATTATCTAAGCTTGTAGTTACTCCCTTCTGAGTTATTAAGTGGACAACATACATCCTACAAATTTCACCACCTTAAACATAACTCAAAAAACTACCATTTCAAAATCCACAAATACTTATCAAAACAATTGTAAATTTGGTAGCCATTGTAGACAGACTAACTTTAGGTGGGGATATTCACCCAAATCCAGGCCTCAAACACAACTCCATATCTTCCCAAGGACACCACTTATTTGATCTACCAAGAAAACACTCTGATTCTGACCTAAACTTAAACTCAGAAGTATACTTAATAAGGTCTAGGATCTTCATGCCACCCTATCCCTATATAATCCAGATATTGCTATCATAACTGAAACTTGGTTAAAAGGACATATATCTGGTAATGAGATCACCCCACCAGGTTACAACATAATTAGGGCAGACAGAAAGGAGAATTGGAAACAGTTGCACACCTCGTTGCTGGTTGCAGCATACACTGAAAGGCATATTAATGTGGCAAGACTGTTGCACTGGGGATTCTGCAAACATTATGGTATTGAAGTGGCTGAAAAACACTGGAAACATGAGCCACAAAGCATCATAGAAAATGATGAAGTCTACATCACATGGGATCCTCCATTGCCAACACATGTCAAAGGCTTTTGATAGTATTTCCCATCCCAAATTACTTTCTGCTCTTTCCAATCTCAGCCATAACCTTCTGCTCTCCTATGGTTCCAAAGATATCTAGATAGTCGTCAACAATTAGTAAAATGGAAAAACACCCTTTCACCCCCTCTGCCAGTCACACTAGGAGTTCCACAAGGCTCCATTCTTAGGCCACTACTCTATAGTATTTTTTCAAACAACCTGAGTACCACCACCCCATTAGCCTCAACTAAACAATATGCTGATGATTCTACACTTATTTGTGCAGCATCCACCTTAGATCACCTCCAGAACATAACACAGACATCCTTCTCAGAAACTGAACAATGTCTATCAAACCACCAGCTCATACTTAACCCAAAGAAAACAAAACTTATGATCTACCAAACCATGAGATCCTCTCTCCCCTCTACCCCCTTCTCCATCACTGCCAGCAACAATACAATAATCTATCCTGATTGGCAAATGAAATTGTTAGGAGTCATTATCAATAACAGCCTAAAATTTTATTTACATACATCACAAAGTATTAAAAAAGTTCACAAAAAATGGGCCCCTTGTATAGAAACAAAAAGTATCTAAGTGATACCACTAGGGTAGCTATTGCAAGAACCTCCCTCCTATCAGTACTACTTTACACCTCCCCGATTCTCATTAACCTTAAAAAGACAGACCTAAAGAAACTGGAAACATGCTATAATAAAATAGATAAATTTGCCAGTAATTGTCCACATTACACCCACCATTGTCATAACTTAAAAGAAATAGCCCTGGTTAGAACTACCTCAGCTACTATCCTACAACCAACTAACTATGGCTCACAAACTTGTATGCCAGCCCTATTAAATATCCTTCAATCACACACCACCAACCATAGCTTACTTTCAACAAATAAATCTCTACTTCAAGTGTCCAAATCCATCAATATCACTGGCAACTCCCTATTCTCACACCAATAGCAAAAAACTGGAACTCACTTCCTCATTCCATTAGATCCACATTCAACTTCAATCACTTCAAACATGCTCTAAAACAGTTCCTAAATGACTCTTGGCTTTGTTCCTGCACCAGTCCAGGCTGAGTGGCTACATAAATTCCTGCTAATCCTTATACATCTCCCCCGACTTCCGCCAACCCTTCAGCTCTTTTTCTTGCCCATGTAGTCTACAACTCCTGCTATCTAAGCTCCTAATATTTTCTTTTCTTTTCACCCGCCTCGCTATACTATGCTATAGCTGTACAGTCTTACATAATCTCTCCTTGTACCACAGAAATAGATTTTTATAACTAAGTGTAAAAACTAACAAGCTGTAATATCAAAACTTGTATGTTATGAATTGTTAGTTTGAAGTGCTAGAGTTTGTTATTGTTATATGTGGAGCTTTTCTCCCAGGGCCTCCGCTGAAAATGGGTCTATATGCCAGTCGGACTTTCCAGGTAAACAAATGTAAATAAAAATAAATATAATATTAGTGCAGGTCGTAGCATGTTGACATTTTTATGGCTTGAATTTCCTAGGTATCAAATATTAGTACTTTTGTACATTGGAAATCTAACAATGGGCAGAATTTAACTAGCAAGAACAAAGGCTAATAGAATTCTCCTAGTCTGGTGCATGACATTGCATTTTGCAGTGGATGGCACTCATGGTCCAGTGGAGCATCTTGAAGAAAAGGAAGCCAAGGTAGCAGCCTAAGGTAGCAGAAGAATATATCCTGTAGGGCTGCTACCAATATTAGATCCTCTCTTGCTTCAACATTCTTTTAGTATCCATCCCTACATTCTATTGGCCTTGGCTACCACTTTCTCATTTTGTGCATAGAGATTCACTGGCATTGTTCTAATTACTGTTTAGTCTTTTGCTTGGTCACTGTGTGAGATAGATTATACTTCAATCATGAGTTTCTGTATCCAAATTGCAGCACCTTGGTTTTACTTGCATTGAAGCTCAACTGTACCCTTTTTGTTGAGTATGTCATTCATTTCAGACCCCTCTCTGACCTTGTCTCTATCCTGCATGACTAACCATGTTTTTTATTGCTCCTTGCAGCCGACCATCAGCTGCCATCAATGCTTCTCCTCATCCAGGCATTCTTTACTTTTCATGGATTTGCTCCAACCTATGCACAGGACTACTGAGACTGACAATCCTGATGCAGCATGATTTTGCTGAAAAGGAGTGTTTTCTGCTTATGCCCTAACTTCTCACCCTGTATGCACCCCTTAACATCTGAGAGCAGATGTACAATAGGGACATGCTGGCATATCATCCCACCTCCATAATGACTAAGCCAATGTCTCCCCTGCCAATTTTTCTTTAGGACATCTCCATCTCTGAGTGGTCCCAGCCTCCATCAGGGATCAACCACAAGGTGTGCCCAAGTGTGCACCCTTCCCTCACCTTCATAGGTTCATAGGTTCATACTAGGCTATCTGCCCTGGGGCAATTATAAGCCTAGCCCGATTCTGTATGGCTTACGCCACCCCTTGATTTGAGTATACTGTGCCCTTTTTAAGGTTTAGTTTACTGTGCCTCTGTCTAATAGTGACACGGGAGTAATCCCTGGAACAAACCTACGATCCCCCATCCACTTATCGAGATTCTTCTTGAAGAGATTCATTGAGGTGCTCTGCCTCACATGAACTGGAATTCTATTCCAGAGCGAAGGGAGCCTCTGGGTTATGAACCTGTCCCTCCAGCAAGTTCTATTTATTTCTGTGCTGAGGTTCAAGTCCCTCGAGCGTGTGGCTCTAAGGGATTTAGATTTACTGAGGTGGAGCATGTCCATTAATTCTGGATTTGACATAGCTTTGTATGTCAGGCATAGATCACCTCAAGTAGGCGGTATGCAACTGAGTAGAGCTGGAGTTTTTAACCGAGCAGCATATGGCATCTGTTTGAGACCCTTGATCCTCTTGGTGAGATACTTTTGGGGTCTTTCTAATTGCTGCAGGTGTCGGGTAAGGTACATCCCAAAAGGGGCATTGTATTCTATGATGGGCCTGATGAGGGATGAATAAAGGGGCACGATTACCTCTCTTGATCTAGATGTGAAACCCTTCGTGATGAGGTGAGCTATGTAGAAGGTCTTTCTAACCACTTTGGCAATGTGGTTTTCAAAGGAGAGATTGCTATCAACTTGGGTCCCCAGGTCCCTAATAACTTTCTCTGTACTTAATGGGTTTCCGCCTATGTGGTAATTTGTGGGCACATTGTTTTTGCCAAAGGGCATGACTATACATTTTTTGGCATTTAGCTTTAAACCATGGCGCTGGCACCAGTTATCTGTCTCTGTGAGACCTTTTTGAAGGATGTTTGTGTCAGCTGGAGAGTTGATTATGGCGCCCAGTTTGCAGTCGTCTGCGAACTTGATGAGCCATAGTCCTCCCACGTTTGCCTGTACCTCGGAAAAGTATATACCGAACAAGAGTGGTCCCAGGACAGAACCCTGTGGGACACCCCTTGTGACCGGTTTCGAGTCTGACATGGCTCCAGCAACTCTCACTCTGTGGGTTCTGTCTTTGAGCCAGTTTGCGACCCATCTTGTGACATAGGGGTTTATATTTAAGCTGGATAGCTTATCTATGATGCCCGAGTGGGGTATTGTGTCAAATGCCTTTGCAAGGTCCAGATAGGCTGTGTGGACTACCTTCCCTTCATCTATGACTTTGGTGACTGTTTCAAAGAAGTCAACCAGGTTCAAAAGGCAGGATCTGCCCTTGACAAAGCCGAACTGGGTAGGATCTAGTGTCTGTAGGTCCCCAATGTCTTTGTTTATGAGCTCCATGATGATCCTCTCCATAGCCTTGCAGACTAAGCTAGTCAAGCTTATGGGGCGATAGTTTCCAGGGTCCGTAGAGGCTCCACCTTTGTGGAGTGGGACCACTGTTGCTGTACGCCATTCTGTGGGCACATATCCTGTAGTGAGGCTGAGATTGTATAGCTGTTTTATTTGAGGGATTAGTTCCTCTTGTAGTTCATGTAGGACACAACCTGGGACGCCATCTGGTCCCATGGAAGCAGTGTTTTTTGCTTTGGAGAGGGCAGCCTTCACCTGAGCATCTGAGATGTTTGGGAGGCAGCCCTCTGCCAGGATAGATACTTGCTCTTTTGGGGGGGAGGGGGTGGAGATGTTTGCACTGAACCTGTCTGCCAGGATATTGGCGATGTCTGTGGGTTCAGTGTATTTTTTGTCGTTTAGAATCAACTCAGAACAAGTCTGGGAGTTGCATCCCAGGTTTCTAACATAACTGAAAAAGGCCTTATGATTGTCTTTGGTGTCCTGTGCAATTTTTCTCTTGAAGCTGGCCTTGGAGGATTTTATGAGGGATCGTAATTTTTTGCTAGTACTGATCAGAGATGCCTTCCCTATTAGGGATTTTGCTCTATCATGTAGTAGCTTCCTCCTTCTGTTGTACAGTTTATTTATGGCAGGGGTCCACCAGACTGGACGCCTGCCTTTGGATGATTGGGTCTTGGTTTTGTTTGGGATAGCATGATCCATGCATTCCTGGAGATGTCCGTAGAATGCATTTATATAGGATTCTGCAGTTTGGGCTGTAGTTTCCACTGGCCCTGGGGCCTTGAAGGATTCCACTTCGGTTTTGAGAAGTTAGAAGTTCGCTTTTGAGAAGTTTTTCACTGTGGTTTTCTGGGCTGGGGGTGGGGTCGGGATGTGGACATCCAGTGAAATTAATTTATGGTCTGATCTTACCAATGAGGGATATACTTCTGGTGTGGAGCATAGAGTCCCCATGTTGGTAATGATCAGGTCTAGTATGTTGTCCCCTCTTGTGGGAGTGGTGACTAGTTGTTCCATAGCATTTGAGTTTATAATTTCCAGGAATCTTTGGGCTAAGGTGCTGGGGCTTGAGTAGTGCTTCCAGTCAATGTTTGGGTAGTTGAAGTCGCCCAATATAATGGTGTTTGGAGAGATCTTCATGTTCTCCAATGTTTTCAGGAAAGCCGAATGGGATTCCTGACTTTGAGAGGGTGGTCTGTAGGATGCTATAAACTGAAAAGCAGTCTTGCCCACTGTTAGTTGCACATGGATGGTCTCCGATACCCGTGCAATGCCACTAACCTGGAGGTGTGGATATCCTTGATAAATATGGAAACACCCCCTCCTTTTGTGGTTCGGTCCGGGTTTTGGGGCCGAAAAGCATGATATGAGGTATAGCCTGGTAGTGCTGGGGTGCTCTCTGGAGCCTTGAACTAGGTTTCTGTCACTGCACAGATATCGATGTTCTCCATACTGAGGAGAGCTTCGAGTGTGTGCATCTTGAGGTTAAGACTTCTGGCGTTTAGCAGCATTACCCTTAGTTTCTTGTTCCTTGTGCTGTCTATGGGGGTGGGTTTGACTTTTGAGCCTTGCCTAAAAAGGCACTATGGGGTGGCAAGAGCCTTTGCCAATATCCGAAAGCCCAGTGGTGACAGGTGCAAGCTGTCCCTAGCGAAGCAACGTGGCTTGTCGAGCATGTCATCCCAGGCTGACAGACACTGGATCCCCTTTGAATGACACCAAAATTTTAGCCAATTGTTAAAATCGATCATTTTGTCTTTGTACTGTGGCATCATTCTAGGTGAGGGTAAGATGCTGCTCAAGGTCAGGGTCATACCAGCCTGGGCTACATGACCAGAGAGCTCCTCTATGTCTCTTTTCATGTAGTCCAGGGAGGTACGTCTCAGGTCATTCACACCAGCATGTACAATGACTGAGTCATATTTGTATTTGCTTTGGAGTGACCTGAGTGCTTCCGTTATGTGTCGGATCCTAGCACCCGACAGGCAGCTCACTGTGACCTTCTCTTTATTCAGCCTGGTGAGCGGGACGTCAGTGTGTCTGACAATAGAGTCACCTATAACAAGAGTATCAGGTGTGTTATTCAGCCTTAAGGGCTGTGGCTGCTTGGCACACTGACTTTGTGGGTTATGTGTTGTGTGTGTTTTGTTTTGAGGTAGCGTTTGCTTGGATGTCTGCTTTGGAGGTCTCTGTTGCTTAGGTAGATTTTTATTTAGAGCCTCTTGAGTATGTTTTTGTGTATTTATGTGTTTGGTTCGCTGATGTGGTGGGACTATGTGATACTGGAATTGTGTTGTGTGAGGTTACCTTCTCCTCCTGACTGGTTACACCAGTTTTGAGATGAGAGAGCTCAGCCTCCAGTTTGGCTAAATAGTTGCATCTCTCACATATATTTGAACCTGTTTGGAGGAGGAGAGGGTTGTCCGTGTACATGAGACAGTTGTAACATTGCCTCAAAATTCCCAGATTCACCAGATGGACTGGAGAGGAAACCATTGACTGACCTTTGGACATGCTAGAGTAATAGGGAAACTGAATTTAAGACGGACCAATAGAGGACAGGGTAATCATAGAGAGTACAAGAGTAAGTAGTGCTTATGGTTTAATAGTGCTAACTTGTAGGATTACTTAATTGGACCAGTGAAGGGCCTTAGAATGAGAATATGGTGTTTAAATTGAGAGATAGAGCAGTTCTAAGGGAAAAAGTGAAGAGCAGACTTTGTGGAGCCAGGAATAGTTTAAACCCAATTAGGCGGCACTGCCCGTTGTTGCGCTATGCTCAAAAACGCGCAAAACCACGCAAAAGAGGGTTTTAAGAGAGGAAGATGAAGGAGTTTTGGAATTGACCCAGAATGGCCAATAAAACTACAGTTTCAAGTCAGTAACCACTCCCACAGGGGCAGGCAGGCTGCTCAATGTTTTTCACTGCCACTGATCAACAGAGAGACTTTCCTTTAGCCCAAGCAAAAAATGGCCTCACAGAAACTTACAAACAGTTCAAGAACAGCAAGCCTGTAACTGAACTTTTTTAAATCTCAGAAAAGTGGGAAGAAAGCAAGATTTCTTTTTGTTTTTTTGTTTTTTTCAGAGATAGCAGAGGTTAACAAGTATCAGCAAGTTATAACAGTGCAGTAAATGACCCCACACAAGAGTGCTAGGCCAAAGACAGATAAAATGCAAGTTTTGAGAAAAAAACGATTTTAAAAATAAGTGCAAACAGGAAATTCAGTAAACAGCTCTAGGTTGTGCTCTAAATACAGTTACTAATGCAGAAATCAAATTTAACAAGCCAGAAAATGCTCAAAATAGGCGGCTATGCAGAAAAACTTAGCAAATAAACAGAGGAAAAATACTTAAAGTCTCAAAAGTGGCTCCTTTCTTCTCTCAGCGTTTTCTCCTCTTGGTGGGTGCTTCACCAACAGCCAACAAGCCTGAAAAGACCCACCACACCATCCTCCCCTGCCGTACCTCAGATGACTCAGCTTCTAAACAAACTTGGGTCACCTGGGCTGCAGTTCATAGGTTCATAGGTAGGCACTAGGCTATCGGCCCAAGGGCCTATGTAAGCCTAGCCAGCAAGGTTCCATAGCTTACACCACCCAAGAAAGTTATTTACCTGTGCCACTGTCCAGCAGAGACACAGAAGTGATCCCCGGGGTGTATTTCCTATTTCCCATCCACTCATCAAGATTTTTCTTGAAGAGTACTAATGAAGAACTTTGCTTGACATAGATGGGTAGCTTGTTCCAGAGTATAGGAAGTCTCTGGGACAGGAATCTATCCCTCCAGCGTGTCCTGTTTATTGTGGTGACAAGGTTTAGTTCCCTAGAGCGTGTAGCTCGGACGGATTGGGATTTCTTTAGGTATAGCATGTCCAACAGCTCTGGGTTTGACATAGCTTTATATGTTAGGCAGAGATCACCTAGGAGTAGGTGATATGCTATGGAGTAAAGCTGGAGTTTTTTGAGGTGGTCAGTTATAGCTCTATGCCACAGTGCTGGACTACTGTCCTTATTTTACTGTCACTTACAAAGGCAATGACTCTGTTATGTTTGACATTAACATTAACTATATTGGACAACAGCATTTCTAGCATTCACCCCAATCAAATACAACTGGTTATGTCACCCCTCTGACTTCAGACAGAGTTCACCTCACCAGTTCACTCTGCATCTGCCCCAGTATCTACTTTTTCACTATCTCATTAAAATTTGCTGAATAACTTTCCATATAATACATGACACAAAGCATCCCAGATGTAAAGGACATCTGCTGATGATTATATTCTGATTATTCATTGACATGAATGTCATCAGAAAACAGATGACTTTCAGCCAACTTCAACTTTTGCATGCATGTCCTCTGAAGAAGTCTTTGACCCCACTTTTCTCTTTTAGGACTTCAAAGTTCCATGTCTCCTACTTGGGGAGTTACATTCATTGACCTTTATCTTAATTTTACAAATGTTGAGGTCAACAAAACTTAATGTTATAACTAAAATATCCAGAAGTTTTGTTTCATTTGTCAGTTCTGATTAAATGGACTTTGATGAAATGGCCATTAACCAGACAACCAAAACACACAGGGTCTAGTTTTGCAGTGCAGACTAACTCTTTCTCCATTCAAACTGATCGATGATACAATCTACTCTTTCTTCCCTTCACTCTTCCTTCAACCACTCAGTGCATGATACAGTCTCTTTCTTCTTGTCAACACTTTGCTTTCAGCTACAGAGGTGTAACTTAGGCAGAATAAAAAAGGCAGCTGCCCTGAAGCACTCTGTTTCTAGTGAATTAACTGTTGCAAGCAGTGTGTTACATTTTCAGTGCAGAAGAGTATTTTTTGCTCTTTAACTTTGGGAGGGGCAATTCAGGCAGCTACAATGGGCATCAGATGACTTAGCTATGGTTCTGTTCAGCCACCTAGTCCAGGATACAACCCAACCCTTCCTCCCTTCACCATTCTTTCAAGCAATCTCTAAATACTGTGTTACTAGATTCCTTTAGGTCACCTCTGATCGTCCTCAGGTAGCATTTCAGTAGAAGTTTCTTTATGTGTTGCCAGCAGATATTCCTTCAATACTACATAGTGCTGTGGTTTTAAAAACAGGCAGCAATTGTATTGGGTGTGCTTGTCACATGAACAGCCCAGCAGTAGTTGGTAGTCACAATAAAGAAGTCATAAACACTGTCTCCTTTAGCACATGTGCAGAAAAGCAGAAGACAGTCTGGTGGAGAACATTTGGAACAGACAGGAAGAAGACAAGAGGAAATGAGGGCACCCAGTAAAGAGATGGATGGATTATGTGAGGGAAGATCTGTGACAGTCAGGCATATGTGTCGAAAAAGGCAGGAGTGTGGCACTGAATTGAGAGAGATGGTGACAGTTAACATGACGCCCTGACCCCACATAGAAAATGACAAAAAGGGGTTTGATAACGAAGATATTAAATTGGGAACATTATATTCTGTGAATAAGAAAGGAAGGAGACAGTATTTCAAGCTAATCAGACTGGCAGAAGAAGTTAAGAAGTAATAATGGATTTACTCTAAAGTAGACGGTGGTACAAAGTGTAATAGTTTGTGAGAAAATACTTTTAAAACACTGGGCTGAAAATCATTCACAGCAAAGCAGTTTACATATTACTGAATTATTAAAGTCACCAAAATAATACCACTGAATCAAAAGCTATGCCCATGTGAATATAAAAAGAGAAAATATAAGACCCTCCTTCAAACAGTATCATTGGAGGTTCACCTAATATTTAAGCAATAATCCACAACTGTGTGTAGGTATATCAGGATTTACCCAAAGTTGGTGTGGTTTTATCATGAAGACAAAGCCCGAGGATTAAACATTCACCCTTGCGATCAAGCCAAAGGTAAATCCTGATATACCCACAAACAGGAGTGGATTATTACTATTATGTAATGACATTATTTATGAAAGAAATTGCTAACCTCTCTTAAATAATGTCTTTGTATGAGGATGCTGTAGTGATCATCCATGTTATTCTTTGTTTACTGATATACTGCACATGCATATGGGACTTACACTCCCACAGTGCAATGCAGATGAAGCAATGGAAAAAGGCAATGTCCACTGTCGTTTTTTTGCTGTTTTTTTTTTTTTACTGCCGAGATTGTAAGAGAGGCAGTGCAGAAATACAAGAAAAATCAGGTATGTTTCTGATTCCGTAGTTTTGCAAAATGTATCTGATTTTTCTCATAATTTTCTCTGTCCTCTAAGCATATGCCAGTAGAAAGTCTGGCCACTCAACAGTACATCAGCGGATGGACTTTTTTTCTATTGGTATATGCTCAATTTACAACAAGCACACTGGCTGAGCTGTCCAATCAGTGTGCTCGTTTTTGAATAGTAAAGAGCCATTATTGTATAATTTGAATTACTTGCTTGTGGGCAAGAAGTGTACAAACATAGACTAGATGTACACTGGAACTGTCACCCAGTCTCAAAGTCATTCCAAATACTGTTCAGAGCCATAGCAAAACATTTTATTTGACTAAGTGTAGTTATTTACAGGCTTGGGTAGCTTGCCAGAAAAAAATTGTATGTAAATAAGTCCAGGTACTAAGCCAGTAATACATGCTCCAATTAAAGTATCAGTAATTCTCAGGAGCAGAACTGAGCAGGAACAATGCTGAATGGAGAGTGCATGTATCAGTAAGAAGCAGACACAGTCAACAATCACTGGACAGTACTATCACTGTTGTTAAGCAGGACACATTTCACATTGGTAACATAAGAATCACTGAAGAGTATTGTCACTGCAGTGAAACAGTATAAGATTCATGTTTGTACTGATTCACAAGATCTGAGTAAAGTGATTAAAAGAGAGCACCAGTCTTTGTTTATGCCTGAGGAAACTGGCTAATCAAACCAAATGATAAGTTCTATCTTTTTTTCTGGCAGATACAGTTAGATAAAAAGCTTCAGGTTATGTCCACCTGATATTCTATTAGAAAGAAACAGATTATGAAAACTTCTATTTGGTATCTCATCAGCCTAAGAAATATTTCAGAGTTACAGAAGTAAATGGAGGCTTAGAATTAGGGTTTCCACCTGTCCCACTTTGCGAGGACAGTCCCTTTTTGGGCAGTTGTATCCTGCAAAAGACTTGTTAAAATGGCACATGTCCTGAGATATTAGGACAAAATTATTTCCTATATTTTATGTAATAGTTGCATAAAACAGTTATTCTGTATCTGAAACACTTAAATGTTATATGAAACAGAATAAGCAACTAAAATGCTACAAGTATATGCTTTTATTTAGGCAAAGAAGTGAAGCTCTGTCCTTTGTACTGGCCGTCGGTATGTTTTGGCCTGCCAAACCTGACGTTTGTACCAAAAATGTCCCACTTTGGATATTTGAAAAGCTGGCAACCCTACTTACAATGTGTTGTGAATGTAACTGATGATTACAACTTGGGTCAATCACAAGAAGAACACGGCAAGATGTGAATATTTCTACTACTCACTAGGCTGAGATTTTCAAATTGAATAAGAACCAGTACAAAACCAAAATGACAAGTCTGAAATATACTGGCCTCATTCCAGCATCAGAGGGATTAAATCAGCACTTAGATAATTTTAGACCCATAGTTCAAATCTCAAATCCAGAAGACAAACTGGCATTAATGAGATTTTTGAGAATTATATAGTACCATGCATGTCCATCCCATTGTATTATGAGATAATTATACTCGTACAGTATTATGCATCTTAGGAATGAAGAGAAAATAACTTTTGACATGCTTAAGAAACTAATAACATATTCATTTTTAAAATACAGTGATGCAAATAAAGTAGTTGCGTTGCATGTAGGCACATGTCTGGATGATATAGGAGCTATAATCTTACAGTTAATCCAACTAGTTAGTTATGGTTAGAGGGCATTTATAAATGCATAAGAATACACTGAAACAAAGAAGGAATTATTAGCTATGTGTATTAATGTGACACATTACATTAATGTATTTATGGCCAATTAGCACAAGAAGAAACACGCCATAAATCCTTGCAAAAATATAGACATATTCTAACAGTATTTGTACAAGCCACCTCTGAGATTATAAGATTACACAACACATATATATAACATATAGATTTTATATGTGTGCATATATATATATATATATATATATATATATATGGGTCTACTTTGTTTCATTGAAAGGTCATTTCACTGAATTTGAATTCACCCTGATCAAATCGCTGAAAGCTCAAATTACTGAAAACTCATTTCACCGAATCTCATTTTACTAAAGTGAAGTATTGGCACTGTGTAGAGTACTATAAGGCAAGTAAAAAGTATATGCCTTTTTCCCCACTGTAGTGCAATCCTGGAGTTAGTCTATATAGTTGGTGTGTGTGTGTGTGTGTGTGTGTGTGTGTGTGTGTGTGTGTGTGTGTGTGTGTGTGTGTGTGAGTGTAGCCCCCCCCACTTAGTTTGGGTATATATTGTCTTCTGGAAAGAGTTATTCATTGGTGTTGTTAGCATGCATGTCTGTGGTTTAAAATGTATTGTTTTGAAGCTTTTGGTGAAATATAATATAAAACCAGATTAGGTAGGATTGCACTACAGTGGGGAAATGGGCATATAACTTCTGTTAATTATACACACTACACTACACAGTACAATGGTCTTAAATGGAACAAAAGACAGTGCATGCGATAATCTCATTTTCAGTCAGCTGTACCGGCTCTTTTATCTGCACAATGAAATGAACGTTCAAACACTAGTTAAGAAAACACACACACACACACACACACACACACACACACACACACACACACACACACACACACACACGCGCACATGCGCACATGCACGTGTGTGTGTGTGTGTGTGTGTGTGTGTGTGTGTGTGTGTGTGTGTGTGTGTGTATGTGCGTCCATGCGTCATACCACTCATCCTCTTTGTGCAAGAAATCTTGACAAAGCCTGACAAAATGTGGGGACAAAGGCCCACAAATAGGGACAGATTTTAAATATTGCTCTTATAAACTTAGAAAGTTGCTAGAGTAACAGGGTTTGTGTTAACATACATTTTCTGAAGGATTTGAAGTCTGAAATTCAAATGCATGTCATTATTTAGTGACTTTAATCTTCAGATCATCCCAGATATTTGCCAGAAAATGACAATTTTATGAGAAATGGACCAACAATAGCAGGCAAAAATCTGGACATTGTGTGAAAATCTGGACATTTAAGAGGTATGGCGTGCATGCTCATTTGTGCATCATAGCTATTAACACATGTTCAGTTTTAACAGCAAGCAATATCCTATCTGGTAGAATTTAAAAATTATATGATATAGATCTACTAGGTAAGAAGCTAACACAAAGATTTAAAAAATGAACAGCTGTGCAAATCACAAGGTTTTATAGCAAGATAACAGCTTTCTTCAACATGAGTCAGCTAGCTGAAGCAAATAAATACCTATTAAGGCAAGGGTAAGAAATTTATCAGTAGATGCAATTAATTATGTTGCAGATCTATCCATTAAGAAATTTAAAAAAAATCTGAAAGCTGGTAGCATCTGGAAAATTTATAGATAACAGAAGTGTAATGAATTCTCTTCAATCAGCACTTAAATAAATATCATAAACAACTAAATATATTTAAATTCAGTGTGTTAAAAATGAAAACAGTAAAAACTTATCCCATGAAGCAACTGTAATGTTTCTGTTATGCTAATAGATGTCAGATGTCAAATTTAATTAATAACCAAGGCAAACTGATAACAACTGTGCATACATGCATATTTTTATGTAGGTGCTAGTTTAGGATACCAGCATTAAGTTCCAAGATAAGAGACTAACCAGGTTCTTGAATTTATGATAAGAGACTAACCAGGTTCTTGAATTTATTCTTAACTATTTTGTATCAGAAATCAGTGGAAGCTCACATATGATAATAGTTCCTGGCATCTGATACTCATTTGTCTTTTTTTTCTTGGCCAGCCCACTGTTTCTGTACAATATTTTTTAATCCCCATGAAAATGTCATTTGTTTGCTTCAGCCTTTTGCAAATGACATTGTACTTACCACGCATTTTATATGGAATTAAATGGATGCTAATCATTACTTTGTTCTGATTAACAAATAAGGCTGGGATTTATGACCCCCCTTACACTGGGCAGGAGTGTATTAATTTACGCTTTCCCTAAATGTAACAGGTGTGAATCCCAGTTCAGGAACACCTCTGCACCATTTTTTCCATGCACCTCCATCCGAGCTATGTTAGAAGTATGCAAGATATTAGGTATATGTTGCAAATGGAGGCATATAACATGTACTTCTAACTCCTGCTAGCAGAAGGTCTAAATGGAGTTGTGCCAAAACAATGCAGTATACACAGACACTCTGCCAAAATATCACTTGAACTCTAACTCAGCCCATAACAGTCAGATAAGCAAAAACTGAGAGAGACAGTGTTCTCAGATACCAGTCTGGCCACCTCAGTAATGAATAACCATCTCAGTAATTATTAATGTGCCCTCCACAGCCTTGCAGCTATCAATGCCCCCCCCCCACACACTCAACCTTTGCATGTTCCGCCAGTGATATATTTATTTATCATTACCCCTGTTGTACCTCCACACGGGTTACTAGCCATATTCATTCCCCTAGTTCCCTGCTTATACAGCACCCATTTTGTTCAAATCTAATCAAATCACATTTGATGAAAATACTTAACCCTGAGTGCTCTGTATTAACAATAAAAACGAATAAAAATATGTAACAAAAATATCGATTTAAATAAAAAAACATAAAAATCAACATAGAAAATGTATGAAAAATTAAGGCAGCATTATGTGCGCAATTAAGAGTCATGGCACAAACATGTTTAAAATTGCTACGCAATAATGTCAAATCTGCAGCTAAAGTTGTAAATTAAAATTAAAACTGGTTAGCATTTATGCTAATTAAGTAAGGATAATTAAATTAGCTCTGTCAATGCAGAAACCTTAAGGTTATAAGTAAAAGTAAGCTGATTAATACATTACAAGATAAAAAGAAAAATTGTGCCACAAAATAAGTATAGCAAAGTCCAAGTGAAAATTAATAGACATCAAACAAATAAATTATTAATGTCATTGCCCATTTCGGGTTAATCCTTTGTTCTGATGTAATTTCCATGAACTGGCTGACTCTCCACACAGGTGTCAGGTAACATAATATTTCATGCAGGTTTGTCAGCTGTTAAAAGAAGCAAATTGCCAAATGAGAGTCATTGAGTGAAAACAGCCAGAAAAGGTAGTCATTTGGCACTGAACTGTGAGTAAGGTGTAAAGTATGAACTAAGTCTGAGGTCGTGGCATCTCTCAGTATTCCCTTACTCTCAGAAAAAGTGACCTCTGTGTTTGTATATGTAGCTCAGAGGGGAACTGGGGTGCAGGGAATGAAGCTACCCATATCAAATATACTTAAGTGATGTCATAGCAAGTTTTGGAATTCTCTGCTTTAGGGTGAATCAAAATTAATCTTCACTCAATCAATGCTTACAGTTAAAATCATAACATATTTCTCATCATTTTAGGGCTCATAATTTATGATTTCAAAGTTGTGATAGGGATCACCATTGGCAGCCCATGTATTCTACTGGCATAGGCACTCCTCTTACACATCATCCCCCCCCCCCCACACACACACACCTATACATATCTCATCTGCCCTTGTTTCCATATAAGGGTCATGATTTCCCCCTTACAATCTGTGTGTCAGTAACATGGACAAATGCAGTCACTCAGTAATGGAAGCCATTACACTTTCACATGTGTCTCCATTTGCAGCTTCTTGCTGCAAAATCTGTTGTTCTCTTAAATTTTCATGTGAGATGTAATTATATTTAAGCAGTGTTCCTGGTGTCTAATGTTTCTCCCATTACAAGCAGTTCTTATTCATCTGGGGGTGTTGAGAAGTATGGAAGTCCCACATATTCACTCATGTGAGCACACACGCACACACACACACACACACACACACACACACACACACACACACACACACACACACACACACACACACACACACACAGATACATGCACTCTCTTACAGATATTAACACATGCATAGATAATTAAGGTAAACCAAACACACCACCCCTTACCCAACTGCAGTCAAGGATGCACACTACCATTCAACTATAAACATCCACACACACACATACACACACACACACACACACACACACACACACACACACACACACACACACACACACACACACACACACACACCCTCAACTGCTTGTTCACTAAAACTCCTAGACACATTTCTAATATGATCTCTCCCATTGAAAGTAATGGGTGAATATGAGATTGTGTCCATATTAATTAATGGGTCTGGTAGCAGTGATTTATACAATCGAGGGGAACTATGAATTGATGGTTGATGACATTTCTGGGGGAGATTCTAGTACATGACTCACTGCCATATGACTCTTCCCAGAATGCCTTATTTACACTGGCAGCATGCCAGAGAGGCAGCCCCACATGGTGCTGCACCTCATCATGGTAAAACAATGTGGAAGGGCTGTTTCTGAATCATAAACTTCTACCACCAGCAGCAAAGAGGGCTTACAGCTGTTATTAAAGTTCCTGAATCCCAAGTTTGATCTTAACTTGATGTCCAAAGAATTATTGCATCTAGTCCCTAAGCTGCTACTAATCATCTTTTTCTGCCCAGTTTCTCTCCCATTCAAAGGTTCTTACTTTCCTCTAGTGATCCACACTTCATCACTCTCTCAGGGAGACAGCAGCCTTATTAGGAGGGCATGTTTATTCCAGACTTAATGTCTTCCTGTCCCACATACATTAGGAGGAGGCGATTTTTATTCCAGAGTTAATGTCTTCCTGTCCCACATACATTCTGATTTCAAGAGGAGGCCATGTTTATTCCATTTTTAATGTCTTCCTGTCCCACATACACTCTGATTTCAAAACATCATTGCTACTGCTCAAAACATAAGTTGCATGCAGCTATGGAATCTCATACTTTTGTTTACAAGTGTATCCTTGCTATTTATCTGAGTATGGTGGTCATATCACATCTGAGTACATACAAAGCACTGCAGGTTATGTTGACAAAACTGTGCTGCTGAAGAAAAATAGTGCCATAAACATGTCTGCCAGTAAACTAACCAGCTTGTCTCATTTGTCTAGTTATGGCAAACTGCTATGCCACTAAATCTGGAATGGAAGTTATAAGACTCGTGCTGTCAAAGCACTGTTCACTTCCCATCAGGTGAAAGGCTAAGACCTTGCCATGAGTTTTGATCATGACATTGCAGTGTAAAGGAAAATTATACTTAATACAGAACGGATTTTTCATATTTCTGCTACTCACATTCTGTCTTTACTCTGTTTCTCTGACTAAATGGCTGGTTGTAGCAAAAAAAAAAGGAATCCAGTACAGTGCAAATAGATATGTAACATGAGTAACATATGATACTAGTGCTTTGAATATTTTATGCCATTCTGTATAAAAATGAAAGGATGCAAATAATCATATAATGTATATCCTGCAGTGTGTCATAGCCAGTAAAGTAAATTCACTGAGCTGGCAGCATATTTTCTTGTATCTGTTTCTTTATTTTACCACTGTCATTATACTGCAGTTTGATACTTAAGCACTTATGAGAGGTTGGTTTTGCTGAAATAGTTTTACTATAGTATATATTAGCAGAAAATACAAGAAATCTTTCTGTTCTCCAAGATGCTCCTTACCTGGTACGCTAACAGGTCTTTCCAGACATATGGTAGCAGGAGCTCTTTTAAATAAACAGAACTGAGATCAAGTAGGGTTCAGAAAGTAACTGCAAGAAACTTAAATACAGACCTGACAGCAGTCAGATACCAATGCAAGTTATGCAGCTTTGAGTATAATATAGCAACAGTGAGAAATTCCCTAGTAGCCAAGTATGCTTCTGTAAGTCCAAGGTAAAGGGCATTGTAGTAGTCAAGACAGGAAGATACTTGTGCATGGATCACTCTCTGTCACGCATTCCTAAAATGGAATCAGATTCTTGATGTAAGAAAGAAGTAACTTTACAACAGTTGGACCGTAGTCCTTAAGAGTCAGTCAGCCAATTTGTCTTCAAAGATCACTCCTAAGTCCATGAGAAACAAATTCCAGTATATTACTTCAGTAAGCAATAAGGGTGTCTATAATTAATGAGGGGGAAGGAAAGAAAGATATGATAGACAGACAACAGTATGAAATAACAATGCCTCATACTTAGTGCTGCTCTGTTTATTGTTACTCAGATTCATCAAGCAAAGGATTGATTCCAAGCAATGCTCCAGAGAAGTAAAAATCTGAGAAAAAGAGTGATATAAATGGACACTGTCAAGATATACAGTTTATAGAGAATATCACTACCTTGACAGAATTGGCATTGAGATGAAGCTCTGATGATGTCCACATAAGCAAATGGTCACTACAAGACTTAATACTAGAAATCATCCACTGAGTGTGGTCCATGAGGTAAGAGGCAAACATATCAAGTACAATGCTAGATAAGTCATAGTAAGAGTAAGGCCACGGTGGTTAGCACTGTCACCTCACAGCAAGAGGTTCTCCGGTTCGATCCTCGGCTGGGGTGCCTTCTGTGCGGAGTCTGCATGTCCTCCCTGTGGTTGCGTGGGTTTCCTCCGGGTGCTCCGGTTTCCTCCCACATCCCAAAGACATGCTGCAGGTGGACTGGACACTCTAAATTGTCCCTAGGTGTGAGTGCGTGTGTGTGTGCCTTCTGTGGAAGGTTGGGTGCCGGGCTGGCAACTCGACACTGTAAAACTCCACTGCCAGTCATGAGCGGACAGGTGAGCCGCTGTGGCGACCCCTAACCGGGAAAAGTCGAAAGAAGAAGAAGAAGATCTACTGAGTGTGGTCCATGAGGTAAGAGGCAAACATATCAAGTACAATGCCAGATAAGTCATAGTAAGAGTAAGGCCTAAGTGACTTTATCAAAATATCATGCTCCATATTGCCAAAAACTCCAACAAATCAATGATGACCAGCACTGAATACAGCCACAGTAAGAACATTCTCAGTGGTGTGCTTAGTTCTTAAAGCAAGCTGGTAAGGATCTAGGTCAGGAAATATCAAAAGGAATAAATATGTCTGTGTGTCTCTATGCCACTTTCTTCATACCTTACCCATAGATGAAAAAATAGAGAAAAAATTGTAATTTTTGAAATTGCTCTGATCAAGAGATGCTTTTTTACAGATGGGAATTTTCAAAATGTCTTTTAACAGAGAAAGAAAATCGTCATCCTCAGAGATGAAGCAATGATTTGGTAAACAAAAAGAGCAATAGATTCAAGGCATGATTTGACTAAACTCACAGATTCAAGCATAGAGCTAAAATCATACTCATGACGTCCTTAAATCTGCCATATTTATTTATTTATAATATTTTACTGATTGTGTTAACCCTGTTGGGTCACACTCAATTTTAGAGGGAACTGAAGCCCATAACCCTCAACCTCTTTGCACAAGAATTCTGGACAAAGCCAAGGATAATGAGGCAAAGGCCCAAAAATAGGGACTGATTTTAAATACTTCTCTTATAAACTTAGAAAGTTGATAGAATAACAGGTTTTGCAGTAGTGTGCATTTTCTGAAGGATGTGCTATCTGAAACTCAAATGTTTGCCATTATTTAATGACTTCAGTCCTCAGTGGCTTGCCAGAAAGTGACAAATTTTATGAGGGACATCCCAAAAACGAGGCAAAAATCTAGACATTCTGTAAATTCTGGTCAGATGGTCTGAAATAACAGTAATAATACTTGCAAAGAAAAAAAGGCAGCATAATTATACAGCATATTTCAGATAACAAAGTAAGGCAGTGTCATGGATAACAGTTGTGAATGACTATGCATACTTTACTTATAGTAAAATGTGATTAGAGAACAGAGGTATAATTTAGGAGTGGAACATAAAGGCATAGATCAAAGAAATTACGAAAGAGTAGTACAGTATGCTCAGGAGTAGAATATAGGAAATGTGAGAGACAGTAGTAAAAATGACAAAATATTAGTAAAAGTAGGAGTTAAGATTAATGACAGAAAAGATAAGGGTATTTTGCAAGGTAGAAAGAAGATGAAAAAATAAAAGTGTCTCTACACATAACCAAGTTATGGTTCCCCGAGTGTTGGGTTCTAAAACACAGAATGCTGAGGCTTAAAATGCCAATGCCTGTTTTCTATTGAAAATTACTGCTATTGTGTTTTTTATGTATGTGTCTGCAAGGATTCCTCTGTTTTGGGAGATTTTCCCTTCTTCATATATGTGCAACCATGGAATAGATATATATACAGTGGGGAAGCTTGACCCCACAAATTGAGGGGAACAGAGGCTTGCCCCCCTGCAACAAATGATTACAGTTTAATTTTTTGCCTTGCCTGTATCCATAATTGATTTTTGGTATTGTGGATTATCAGGTTTTTAGGTGTATGATTTTCAGTTTTAGGACCAAAAATAAATTAGTAGCAATAGCTTAATATATAATAATTAAGTAATTGTGACCTGAGGGATATGGTTTAGAAGATCGGTTAGGTAGTACCTATCAAGTCACAATTACGGCAGGATTTCTAAGATCAGACTTGCAGGACTATTTGAAAGTGTCAGGGTTATCAATTGCTCTAAGTACTATAAGAGGAGAAGGAGGAGAATCCCAGTTTCTAGGAAGGAAAGCACAAGGTGCCCTATCTCCAGTTCTTATTTTACTTCAGTGAATTTGCAGATTTTCATTGCTAGATCTATGAGTTCTCACTGTGGAGTGCCAGTTTAGTGATGGGGTTAGGGTTAGGCATTCACTTTGATAGAGTAGCTTGTGTGCAGCTAGGAGATGATTGTATTCTAATTTGTATTCATAGGACATCCAGTTTAAGTTGTTAATTAGTTTATGGGTGTGGTTTGTTTGTTATTTGTTGTCCACAATGTTTCATTGTTTCATATTTTAATTTATTTATTTTACAATTTGATAACCAGGTATGTCAGCTGGCCTGCAGGCCCTTTGCCATCACAAGTTGGGTATATGTGGACAGAAAAATCAGCAGGTTCAGTACTCTTAACCAATTATGCAATATAAACATTAATATAATGCAAATGAACATTACATCAACAAGTATATGTTGCTGGTGTCTTAGCAGTATATTTATATGGAGATATAATGGTAGGGTAATCAGAATAACAGTAGGGGTGATGGATTCCAATTTATGTTGAATATACAGGATTATGAGTGGGTCGGCAATTGTAATGACTTCATTATGTATTTGAGACATGGATACTAAGACATTCACTTGAGAGGTGAATCTTGGTATCCAAGTCGAGAACACATAATTCATGATTACAATCCACTGACCCACTCATAATTTTTGTAGTGCATGGAGATTTATCTTCTCCATGTACTAAAAATTATTCAAAAGTAAAGTGGATAACATCTTACGTATTCCCCTATGTACGAGGGTAGTGTGACAGCGGTGAGGTCTGCGGTGGGAGTGACGGATGCGTTTAAGGTGGCGGTGGGATTACATCAAGGATCAGCTCTGAGCCCTTTCTTATTTGCAGTGGTGATGGACAGGTTGACAGACGAGATCAGACAGGAGTCCCCATGGACTATGATGTTTGGAGATGACATTGTGATCTGTAGTGAGAGTAGGAAACAGGTGGAGGAGACCCTGGAGAGATGGAGATATACTCTAGAGAGAAGAGGAATTAAGGTCAGCAGGACTAAGACAGAATATACGTGTGTGAATGAGAGGAAGGATAGAGGAATGGTGAGGATGCAAGGAATAGTGGTGGCAAAGGTGGATGAGTTTAAATACTTGGGATCAATAGTTCAGAGTAATGGTGAGTGTGGAAGAGAGGTGAAGAAGAGAGTACAGGCAGGATGGAGTGGGTGGAGAAGAGTGCCAGGAGTGATTTGTGACAGACGAGTAGCAGTAAGAGTGAAAGGGAAGGTCTACAAGAGGGTAGTGTGACCAGCTATGTTATATGGGTTGGAGACAGTGGCATTGACAAAAAGGCAGGAGTTAGAGCTGGATGTGGCAGAGTTAAAGATGTTAAGATTTGCACTGGGTGTGACGAGGGTGGACAGGATTAGGGCTAAGTATATTAGAGGGTCAGCCCAGGTTGGAAGGTTTGGAGACAAAGTCATCGAGGCAAGATTACATTGGTTTGGACATGTGCTGAGGAGGGATGCTGAGTATTTGGGAAAAAGATGCTAAGGATGAAGCTACCAGGTAACAGCAAAAGAGGAAGGCCTAAGATAAGGTTTATGGATGTGGTGAGAGAGGACATGCATGTGGTTGGTGTGGTAGAGCAAGATGCAGAGGACACGAAGAAATGGAAAAAGGTGATCTGCTGTGGTGACCCCTAACGGGAACAGCTGAAAGAAGATGATGCTGCTGTGTGTACCTCAGCAGACAGTATGCAGAAAAAGGACTTGGAACAAAGCCATTTCAGGCCTTGCTGCTGCTGTTTAATGATCAGCACTATTTGCTTTTAGTGCAGGTGTAATAACAGTGCCTGTGGGTGCTTAACAATTGCTGAGCACCCTGCTAAGTGTTATTAAAGTCAGCAGTGCTGAATCAGGACATCATTTACATATTTTTAGTGTTATCAAGGTGGTTAATGTACTGCAATTTTGTTAGGTTTACTGGAGTTGTGTCCATAAAAAAGTTTAGGTATAAGGATTATGTTGGTCAAAGTTTGTCTTGTACTAGAGGATAAACATTTGCTAATATAGTAGAAAGTTCCTAGTTTTCTATTTGGATCTTTAATGATGATATTAATATGATTAGAGAAGGTGAGTTTGTCACTAATAAAAACAAGTTATTTGTAATATTGCACTACCTAATTTTTGTGCTATTTATTTTGATTGTATTAGCAATAGTGATATTGTATGTTTGGCTAAAAGTCATTAGATTTGTTTTCTTCACATTTAGAATGAGGCTGCAGTCTCCTAACCAGTTAATGTGTGTTTATGGACTGTTGCAATTATGATAATAGGAAGTCTGTGATTTTAGCATGTCACAGAATTGTGGAATTCTAGTGTATTCTAAAAGTTTAAGGCATTTTGTGTGTTGGCTTATGCTGTTTGTAAAAGGTAACGGACCTAGAAAGGAGCTCTTTAGCATCCTGATGTTGCATTTAAGTGTGTAAGATAGACAGTTTTTCCATACTAGCATTTGGCTTCTGAATTTTAAGTAATTAAAAAAATAACAATTGAACAGTTGTTTGAAAGCAACTATTAGTTTTGAGTCTGTCTGTTGGTATATAGTGCTTCACCATAATAAAAGTTTTAGAAAAAATCGAGGAACAGGGTGGCCATTGTCAGGCCATTGTCACAAAGCATGGTGACATGATTTACTATTTTGATCAGGATTGTCTGGTAAATGTGATCAGGCCAAAAGCTGTGATGTGTGTCAATGATTTTGTGACTTAATCTGTAAATTCAGCATGTCTTACCTTTTCTAGTCTTGGATGGTACAAAGCATGGAGAATGGTCAGTATTTTTCTAAACTTTGTTTGTTTGTTGCTACCTTTGAAAAAGTGGTATTATTTTTGATTCTTTCCAAATGGATGGAAAAATCTGTTCTTAGAGACTATAGTTAATTATTATTGTGAGATGACAGGCTGTGATCTAACTAATTATTTTTAAAAATGTGGATGGCAGTTGAACCACAGTGGGGAACCTTTCATTTTCCTCAGTATTTTTATTGATTTTGACTTTCATATGTATGAAACAGAACTGGCTAATAATACTGACAGAGCTGATAAGCAGACAGTTTCCCCTTAAATGTTAATGCTTGAGATTTTCAATAACTGGTTTAAAATATTTGATAAATGCATCATCAGTGTCTTGGTTTAGGGGATGGTATCAGTTATCATTACTTTACCAATAAGGTTGTTAATGTTATTCTAAAAGTTTTCTTTATTGTTTTTACTTTTGTTCTGTGAATTAATAAGGATTTTTAAACTTCTCTAGGTTGCCTTTGACATGTATTTCTACTTTCCTTGTATAACCCATGCAGCTATGTGTTTCATTGGATTTTGTAGGATTTCCAGGTACTATCCTGAAATTTCACTAAGTTTTGAGAAGAGTCGTCTATCCAAGGGGATGTGCTTTTTATTCTGAATGTTCCTGTGGGGCATGATTATCTAAAATAATAAAATTATATCATTAAAGAGTTTAATGGATTCATGTACAGTTTGCACTAGATTGAGAACAGTCCAATTAATAATAAACAGTTCCTGAGATATCTGTCTGTTGGAAGAGTGTTTCAATTTCTGGTGGTGATAGTTTTTGGTGTGGTGGGTGATGGTAAAAATTGGGGTCAAATCAAAGATTACAAAGTTATCCCCACTAAAATGTTTGGTCTCAAGCATAAACCACTGATGTAGCAAGCAGAGAAGGCTCTAAGGTCAGCAGAAACAAAGAGTAAGACATGGAAACTGACCAGCAAAAAGCAAGAGTTCAAGAAAATACTCATGGCTCTCGCACCTAAGGAAGAAGTGGAAACGGGAGATGGAGAAATGACAGCTTATAAAATCAGCATGTGTGCAAATCACAGAACCAATATATGATCAAGGCAGGTATGGAAATAAGGTGCATAAGGAAAGGTGGTGGAATGCAGAAGTCCAGGAAGTTATAAGAAATAAGGAAGAGTGCAGGCAGACATCAGAGCCAGAAAAGATGGACCAGGCTAAGCAGGAATACTGGTTGGCTAACAACGATGATACAAGAGTAGTCATAAAGGCAAACAACAAGGTATCACAGAAACATTACTGTCTTCTGCATAGTGACTCAGTCAATGGCAGAACAAAGCTCTATCAGGCTAGAAGGAAATGACCAAGAGATTAAGGAGACAGTTGGCAGACCCTATTCATTAGGGGCACCTGCAACAATCTGCTCATCAATTCAGAAGACATTAAGGACAGATGGAAGGAGTACTTACATTAAGGACAGATGGATGGAGTACTTACATTAACGACAGATGGAAGGAGTACTTACATTAAGGACAGATGGAAGGAGTACTTACATTAAGGACAGATGGATGGAGTACTTACATTAACGACAGATGGAAGGAGTACTTACATTAAGGACAGATGGAAGGAGTACTTACATTAAGGACAGATGGAAGGAGTACTTACATTAAGGACAGATGGAAGGAGTACTTACATTAAGGACAGATGGATGGAGTACTTACATTAAGGACAGATGGAAGGAGTACTTACATTAAGGACAGATGGAAGGAGTACTTACATTAAGGACAGATGGATGGAGTACTTACATTAAGGACAGATGGAAGGAGTACTTACATTAAGGACAGATGGAAGGAGTACTTACATTAAGGACAGATGGATGGAGTACTTACATTAAGGACATATGGAAGGAGTACTTACATTAAGGACAGATGGAAGGAGTACTTTAAGAGGCTTCTGAATAAAGAAATCCCCACAGAAGCTGTACTGCTGCGTGCACAGCCTATGAAGAAAGAGAAAGAAGAGAACCCATGCCAGACGAAATACAAATTATACTTAGGAAGATGAAGTCAGGTAAAGCGTCAGGCTCAGATAAAGTTACTGCGTATATAATCAAATGTTGGGAGCTCTAAGAAAGGAATGGTTCTTGAGGATCCCCGTCCTAATATGGAAAAAGAGACGTATACCAGATGATTGGAGACTAAGAATTTCAGTGCCAGTGTAAAAGAACAAAGGGGATATTCACAACTGTGGACAGTATGGAGCTATCAAATTCCTGTTAGATTGCAGGAAAGTGCCGGACAGGGTGACTGATAAACAAATATACAGAGCAGTATAACATAAAATGCGAGCTGAATTGTTTGGATTCAGATCAGAATGCAATAAAACTGACATCAAGTTTGCTGTGAGACAAATGAAAGAGAAGGAGGTGGAGATGAGGAAATAGTACAAATGGGCATTCTTAGTCAAAGAGAAATCATATGACATATCCCGTGAAATTTGACTTTGGCAATATTTCAAGTCCATGAAACACTGGTGCAGGCTAAGATCATCGATGGGACTACATTAGCAAACCAGCTGTAGGGGGGAAATTAACAAATCTGCTGTATGTAGATGATGTGGCATTACAAGCAAACTCTGAACTGGAATTTCAGCAAATGGTAGAGGGCTGGAATGCAAAATTGAAGGCATATGTGATGAAGCTGAGGCCAGTGGGTATAGCTCAAACGGGGACAATCAGAATAAACTAAAAAGTGACAGAAGGGAAACAGTGGAACAGGTTAACAGCTTTAAGGTGTTGCTGAGGATAAAAAAAAGTCTGAATAAGAAGGTCAAAGCTAAATTCATAGGTGCTACAGCACACTGGCACAAAGTGTCGGCGACAGTGTATGACAGAAGAACATCAAAGAAGCTGAAAAACAAGATGCACAAAACACTGGCTTTGGGAATCAAAGGCAGAATAGTTGAGGAAGGTTGAGTTGGTAGAGGTGAAGTGCCTGAGATGGATACTAGGATGAATACTGTGGGACAGGTGAAGAAATGAGGACAGGTGGAGATGAACAGCCTGAAATGGATACTAGGATTAATACTGTGGACCAGGTGAAGAAATGAGGACAGGTAGAAATGAAGTGCCTGAGATAGATACTAGGATGAATACTGTGGGGTAGTTGAAGAAATGAGGACAGGTGGAGATGAAGAGCCTGAGGTGGATACTAGGATGAATACTGTGGTACAGGTGAAGAAATGATGACATTGATGCAGAAGGCAAAGTATTCCCAGTTGTAGAGGAGGTCAAAGAGCACAGATTATGGTTATTTGGTCACATGTGCAGGAAAGCAGAAGACAATTTGGTAAAGCAGATTTGGTTGAAATAGGCAGTAGGCAAGAGGAAGTGAGGACATCAAACCAAAGAGTGGGATCTGTCCTGGAGTCAATATCGAAAGAACAAAACCAGTAATCTGAGGCAAACCTACCAAGAACTTTGCAACAAAGCCAAAAAACAAATCAAACTAAACAAAAGTAACTACTACAAAAACTTGCAAGAAAAATATGCCAATAACCCAAAAAAATTCTGGGCTGCCATAAATGGTATAATCCACCCGGGTAAAGCCACTACCCCAACCCTATTACTACCAAACAACCATGACAATATTCCCACACAATTTAACAAGCTATTGACCGAGACAGTTCAAACCCTTACCAATCCCCTCAATACCACTAATAACCTTATATCAGGTACTAGAAAAACACACCCCATCACTCAAAATAATAACAACGACTTTTCCCTACACCCTGTATCCACTAAGGCAATCTCCAAGCTCCTTAAGAACCTCAAACCAACCACACTAGCTGATGACACCCTACCAGCTGAATTTCTCCAGATAGCAGCAGACACCATAGCCTATCCCATGTCCATCCTCATAAGCAGGTCACTCAAGGAGGTCAAAGTCCCCATCTTGTGGAAAACATCACATATTATTCCAGTGCCCAATAACAATTCTCTCACCTCTGTCCAAGATATTAGAAAGAGTTGTCCATTCCCAACTACTTCAGTACCTCTTACAAAACAACTTAATCTCCAAAACCCAGCATGGCTTTAGACCATCCCACAGCACCAACACAGCATTACTGTCATTTACAGATATAGTTAACCACAATAGAAACAATGGACTCTTTGTATCTTCCATTTTCTTAGACTTATCTAAAGCCTTTGACATGGTTGACCATAATATTCTTCTCCAAACTCTATCTACCCTAAACCTCAGCCCCTCCACTACATCATGGTTTACTAGCTATGTATCTGTTCGGCAGCAGATAGTCCTATGGTATGACCTGCTGTCCCCTTTGCTACCAGTATCCATATGTGTCCCTCAAGGATCTATCCTTGACCCACTACTGTTCTCACTATTCACCAACCAAATCAATTTCCCCTCATTTACAGCATCAGTAGTACAATATGCAGATGACACCACCCTTATAAGTGCTGCTCCCACCTTAAATGAACTACAGCCCCTCACCCAACACACTTTTACTCTAGCCAAAACATGGTTCTCACGCATCAAACTTATTCTTAACCCCCAAAAAACTAAACTAATTCTTTTTGGCCCAGGTCATGCTCCCCCCCTCAACAACAGTTTCACCATCCACTCCAAATATATCATTCAAATCACTCCTACTGCACACAATAAACTTTTAGGTGCAGAAATAGACAATAACCTCAAATTTGACATCCATATAACGCAAGCCATTAAGAAAGTTAATAAAAAGCTAGGACTTCTGTATAGGAACAAACAGTTTATCACAAACCAAACCAAACCTACTATTGCAAGAACTCATCCCTTATCCATCTTTCTCTATGCCTCTCCCATCCTTATTAATCTTCGCCAAAGTGATCTGCACAAAATGGAATCTTGTTATAACAAAATAGCCAAGTTCGCTACTGAACCCTCTTACAAATCCCACCAATGTCTTGCCCTTAATCAAGTCAACTGGCTCAAGCTACCTCAACTACTTCTGTTCAATCAACTCACAATAGCATATAATCTCTTCTACCTTCCAGAAAAATCCCTGCTCTACAATATTTAATTAAAAATTGTTACATTATATATGAGTAAATCCAACATATTTTACTATTTTAATATATATTTTTAACAATACTTAATATATCTACTTAATGTTTATTAGGTTATTACATATGCATGTCAATCATACTGAGGGTCCAATGAAAAATGAAGTGGCAGTACAAAAGGATGTGATGTAACAATTTTTAAAATGTCTGATGAAGTTTAACATGGTTTTAAATGAAATCGCTAGCACAGTGATTTATTTTTGTTAATAAAGTGTCTTTTGGAACTGGTGGATTTGTGGTCTTTAGCTGTGGAGACTGAGCTACATTTGCCCTTCTTATTTTATTTAGAAAATGGATATGTGTCCAGTCGGACTTTCCTGATTAACAAATGTAAAATAAATAATGAATAAATAAATAAGAGATGGATGAACTTTGTGACAGAAGTCTTGCAACATTTAGGCATGAGTGCTGCAGAAGATAGCAGAGTGGCTGTGACTCAAGAGAGATGGCAACAGCAGTAATTGTCTAGACAGATTTTTTTAAACTACTAGAGAATCTAGCTTGCTCATACGTGAGTGTTGCTCATCAAGTTGTTTGTATTATTGACTTGTGCAGCGAAGGAATGAAGTTTAACGGGCAGGATTTGAATGAGCCATATAATGCTTAACCGACGAGTGGACAGATAATAAGTGATGTATAAGGTTTGCAGCTACAGTTGTTTCACTTCTGTCTGTGATGTATAATGTTTGCAACTAAAGGGGTGTCATTTTGTTTGTTTTTCATTTATATAAATGTAAGATTGCCTATGTCACGTGATAATTTAATAAAGATGTTTGTTGAAAAAAAAAATTTAAGTTTTCCTCACGCCTCCCTAGCAGATCAGTGACCATGGGTATGCACTTTCCGACTCTCTCTGTGGTCAGTCTGTTTGAGATGGGTATTCTGAGGCATTATAACAATTGCCTCATGTTCACTATAAAACAGATACTTTATGCAAGAGGTATAAATACAGTTTAATGCTAGAGACAAAACTCTCCCATACGACCAAAACTGATCATATATAGGATGTCAGTGACACTTTCACCACACTTACTGCACTGTGCAAGGACAGTACAGTTGTGTACACTTACCATAATGTAGATGTGCGAGTGTATTCACTGTTGCAGTCATTACATTTGGGTAATCTGCTGGCAGGTTGCCCTCAGTCGGCCTGATTAACAAAGTCTTGGGTCCTGTGTCGGTTGCTGTCCCTTCTTCCATGACATCAGGTTGTCAGGGGTATAACACACGCAGCCGATGCCATTACATCAGTTTTTCTTGCCCCAGTTGTCAGGTGCCCCCCAAATGGGGAACAAATACAATTAAAAACACAAAAAATATACCTCCAACCAAAAGCAAATACACCAAAAGGGCTTTTAAGCATAGTAAAGGAAAGTAGAGGTATAGCCAGAGAAAAATAGGGAGCTGGAGGGAGGGTAACCAGGACTGCAACAGAGAATACACTCGAACATCTACATTTATGGTAAGTGTACACAACTCTACTATGTTCTTCGTGTTTCACTGTTGCAGTCATTACATTTGGGTATATTCCCAAAGCTATGGTTGGGAGGAGGAAATTATACAGCATTAGGACCAGCTATAAGGCCCTGCAGGACAGCAGTGGCAAAGCCAGCTCTGAATTTAGAGAAAAGTGGTAAATGGTAATGTTTGGTGAAAGTATGAACTGAGCTCCAGGTAGCAGCTTCTAGAATGTCCCTGGTAGGAACACCTCTGAGAAAGGCTGCTGAAGTAGATGCAGCTCTGGTGGAATGGGATCTGATCCCCTGGGGGATAGTTTTTCCATGGTGCTTATAGCAGAAACAAATACAATGACTTATCCATTTGGAAATGGTTTGCTTTGATATAGCCTTTCCCTCTGCCCCTGCAGCAAATGCTACCGGCAGTTGTTCAGATTTTCTTTGAGATTTAGTCCTGTTTAAGTAAAATCTAAGTTGTCTGTGTACATCCAATGAATGCAGAATCCACTCCCCCCTTTTTCTGTGGATTGGGAAAGGAAGTTGGCAAATGAATGGTCTGATTAAGAGCCACAGTGGATACCACTTTAGGCATGAAGGATGGGATGGTCCTGAGAGATACCTTGTCTGCATGAAAAATGATAAAAGGCTCCACTGCCATAAGAGCCTGTAATTCAGAAATCCTTCTAGCTGAAGTGACTGCTGAAAGGAAAGCTGTTTTCCAGGAGCAGCTGTCTCGAAAGGAGGGAGAGTGAGTTTCTCCAATACAAAATTAAGGTCCCAGGTAGGGGTTGGAGCTCTCCTGGGTGGTCTTTGTTTTTGGCCCCTCTGAGATACTGCTTTAGCAGAGGATGAGAGAAGAGGGGAAGTTCTGTGTTGTAATGGGCTGAAATGGCTGAGGCATGGAGTTTTATGGAAGAAAAGGACAGGCCCTTGTGAAGCATCTCAGTTAAATATTGCAAAATCTGAGGAATGTTGGGCACTGCTGAGCTTATCCCTTGAGATTGATTCCAGGCACAGAATCTTTTCCATTTGTCAGCATAAGATTTTCTAATACTAGGTCTTCTCACCTCCAAAATGACATCCATCACAGGTTTGCTGAGGGATGTCAAGGGTGAATTTAGGTGATTAGCCACGCTGCAAGATTCAAAGTTTGGAGCTGAGTGTGCAGAGTTTGGTTGTTCTGCTGAGACAGTAAGTAAGGTCTGAGGCAGGTACCACGGTGGAAGGTGTGACACACTGCACAGGAGTGTGTACCAGTGTTGGCGAGGCCAGTCTGGAGCAATCAAAATAATTTTTGGTTTGTCGTGTTTGACTTTCAGTAGAACTTTGGAGAGCAGAGGCATAGGGGTAAAGGCATAGACTGATAGGTTTTTCCAGCTGAAGGACAGAGCATCCACTTTCCCGGCTTTTTTGTGATGAGTTCTTGTGCAAAATTTGTCCAACTGATAATTCTGGGGTGAGACAAAAAGATCTATGTCTGGGCTCCCCCATTTGTGTGTCAACATGTTGAAAATCCGTGGTTCTAGTTTCCATTCGTGTGGGTCCATGAGATTTCTGCTTAGTTCGTCTGCCAGAGTATTCAGCTTTCCTGGCAGGAATTGAGCCTGTAGTTGTACTTGATAGCTCAAGGCCGTGTTCCACAATGCCAGGGTTAGTCTGCAAAGGGGGTAGGAGTGTGTACCTCCCTGCTTGTTTATGTAACACATAACTGTGGTGTTGTCCATCTTTATCAGTAATTGTCCTGGATGAAGGCAGTCCTTGAAGTCTGTCAAAGTGCATTCTGTACAGCTAGCATTTCTTTTTGATTTATGTGAAGGTGCATTTGATTTGAGCTCCATTTCCCTGAATACACTTCCCTGCCAGATGAGCATCCCATGCATAGTCTGATGCATCTGTAGTTAGAGTTTGGGTGGCAGGGGGTGGTGTGAATGGCAGTCCCTTGTTCTGGTGGCAGGCCTCTGCCCACCACAGGAACTCTAGGTGCAGGCACGGTATGATAGGAATCATTGTTTCCAGGCTGTGACAATGCTGACTCCATAGACTTTTTAAATACCACTGAAGTTTCCTGATATGCAGTCTTGCATATGGAATTAGAAGAATGCAGGAGGCCATGAACCCCAAGGCTTGCAGTATTTGCCTTGCAGAAAGCAGGGTTTTTGTGGCCACCTGTTTGAAGTAAGTCACCAAATGAATTTGCTTCTCTGGCATAAGGAAAGCCATCTGGGCAGTTGTATTCAAGCTTGCACCCAGGAATGGAATTTTTTGAGAGGGTACCAGTTGGGATTTCTTTTCTTTTATAGTGTACCATAGACAAGTTAGAACTCTTTTTACAAACGCCAGATGTTTTAGAAGAATGTCCTTGTTTTCTGCCTGAATTAGGCAATCATCCAGGTATGGATATATTTGAATATTTCTTTGCCTGCAAAATGCAATTACTGGAGCCAGACACTTTGTAAAGACCCTGGGCACAGTAGATAAGCCAAAGGGCAGTGCAGAGAACTGGTAATGCAAGTAGCCTGCTTTGAAGCAGAGGTATCTTCTGCAAGATTCCCTGATTGGGATATGCAGGTAAGCCTCTTTTAAATCTAGAGTTGCCAACCAGGCATCATTGCCTAGCATAGGAAGTAACTGGTGAAGAGTCAGCATCTTGAATTTTGGAATGTCCAGAAAGGTGTTTAGAGTAGATATGTCCAGAATTGGATGCCATGATTTGTCTTTTCTGGGTACCAGGAAAAGTCTTGAATAGAAACCTTGTCCCTTTTCCTCTTCTGGTACTAGCTGAATAGCCCCCATGCTCATAGGTTCATAGGTTCATAGGTTCATACTAGGCTATCTGCCCTAGGGCATTTATAAGCCTAGCCAGAGTGTGTTTGGCTTTCGCCACCCATTTTAAATGAATTTTGCTATGCCCTTTTTCGAGGTTAGTATACTGTGCCTCTGTCTAACAGTGACACAGAAGTGATACCCGGGGTAAACCTACTATCTCCCATCCACTCATCAAGATTCCTCTTGAAGAGAGTCAATGAGGGACTCTGCCTAACCTGGACTGGGATTTTATTCCAGAGTGAAGGGAGCCTCTGGGCTATGAATCTGTGCCTCGAGCATGTAGCTCAATGGGATTTGGATTTTCTGAGGTATAGCATGTCCATTAATTCCAGGTTGGACATGGCTTTATACGTCATGCACAGATCGCCTCTGAGCAGGCGGTATGCCACTGAGTAGAGCTGGAGTTTCTTTAACCAGGCAGCATATGGTATCTGTTTGAGCCCTTTGATCCTCTTGGTCAGGTACTTTTGGGGTCTTTCCAGTTGCTGCAGGTGTCTGGTAAGGTACATCCAAAAAGGGGCATTTTACTCAATTATGGGCCTGATGAGGGATGAGTAAAGATGAACGATGACCTCCCCTGATCTAGATGTGAATCCCTTCATGATTAGGTGGGCTATATAAAATGTTTTTCTAACCACTTTGACCACGTGGTTGTCAAATGAGAGCTTGCTATCAACTTGGGTCCCCAGGTCCCTAATTACTTCTTCCGTACTTAATGGATTACCATCTATGTGGTAATTTGTGGGCACTTTGTTTTTGCCAAAGGGGGTGACTATACACTTTTTGGCGTTTAGCTTGAGGCCATGGCTCTGGCACCAGTTGTCTATTTCTATGAGGCCCTTTTGTAGGATGCTTGTGTCGGCTGGAGAGTCTATTATGGCACCCAGTTTGCAGTCATCTGCAAACTTGGTCAGCCACAGTCCTTCCGTGTTAGCCTGTACCTCCGAGAAATATATACCGAACAAGAGAGGTCCCAGGACTGAGCCTTGTGGGACGCCACTTGTAACTGATTTGGAGTCTGACATGGCTCCAGCAATTCTAACCATGTGGGTTCTGTCCTTGAGCCAGTTTGCAACCCATCTAGTGACATAGGGGTTTATATTTAAGCTGGTGAGCTTATCTATAATGCCCAAGTGGGGTATTGTATCGAAGGCTTTTGCAAGGTCCAGATAGGCTGTGTGGACCACCTTCCCCTCGTCAATGGCCTTGGTGACTGTTTCAAAGAAATCAACCAGGTTTAAGAGGCAGGATCTGCCCTTAACAAAGCCAAACTGGGTAGGATCCAGTGTCTGTAGGTCCCCAATATCTTTATTTATGAGGTCCATGATGATCCTTTCCATAGCTTTGCAGACCAAGCTAGTCAAGCTTATGGGACGATAGTTTCCAGGATCCATTGAGATACCACCTTTGTGGAGAGGGGCCACTGTTGCTGTACACCACTCTTTGGGTACATATCCTGTAGTAAGGCTGAGATTAAACAGTAGTTTTATGTTTGGGTTTAGTTCTTCTTGGAGTTCATGTAGGACACAGCCCAGGACACCGTCTGGTCCCATTGATGCTGTGTTTTTTGCTTTGGAGAGTGCAGCTCTTACCTGAGCATCTGAGATTTCAGGGGGGCAGCACTCTGCTGGGATAGATATTTGCCCTTTTGGTGGGGAAGGGGGGAGAAGTTTGCGTTGAACCTGTCAGCTAGGATGTTGGTAATGTCTGTGGGTTCGGTGTATTTTTTGTCATTTTGGACTAATTCTGAGCATATCTGGGAATTCCCACCCAGGTTTCTAACATAACTAAGGAAAGCCTTGTGATTATCCTTAGTGTCCTGTGCAATTTTTCTCTCAAAGCTGGCCTTAGACGATTTTATGAGTGCCCATAGTTTTTTGCTAATACTGATCAGAGATGCCTTCCCTTTTTGGGATTTTGATCTATCATGTAGTAGCTTCCTCCTTCTATTGTATAGTTTGTTTATGGCTGGGGTCCACCAGACAGGATGCCTAACTTTGGAGGATTGGGTCTTGGTTTTATTTGGGATTGCATGATCCATGCATTCCTGAAGGTGTTCATAGAATGTGTTTATAAAGGATTCTGCGGTCTGGGTCGTATTTTCCACAGGCCCGGGGGCTTTGAAGGATTCCACCTCGGTTTTGAGGAGTGTGAAATTTGCTTTAGAGAAGTTTTTCACTGTGGTTTTCTGGGCAGGGGCTGGGGTCGGGATGTGAATATCTAGTGAGATTAGTTTATGGTCTGATCTTACCAGTGAGGGATACACTTCTGGTCTGGAGCATAGAGTCCCCATGTTGGTGATGATCAGGTCCAGTATGTTTTCCCCTCTTGTGGGAGTGGCAACAAGTTGTTCCATAGCATTTGAGTTTATAAATTCTAGGAACCATTGGGCTAGGGTGTTGCAGCTAGAGTAATGCTCCCAGTCTATGTTAGGGTAGTTGAAGTCACCCAATATAATGGTGTTTGGAGAGACCTTCATATTTTCCAGTGTTCTCAGGAAGGCCGAGTGGGGTTCCTGGGTTTGGGAGGGTGGTCTGTAGCAGGCTATAAACTGGAAGGCAGTTTTACCCACTGTTAGTTGCACATGGATAGTCTCTGATGCTTCGTGCTGTGCCACCAACCTGGAGGTGTGGGTATCTTTGACGAATATTGATACTCCCCCTCCTTTTGTGGTTCGGTCCAAGTTTTGGGGCCGAAAAACATGGTATGAGGTATAACCTGGTAGTGCTGGGGTGCTCTCGGGAGCCTTGAACCAGGTTTCTGTTACTGCACAGATATCAATGTTCTCCATGCTAAGGAGAGTTTCAAGTGCGTGCGTCTTGAGGTTTAGACTTCTGGCGTTGAGTAGCATTACTCTTAGTTTCTTATCCCTTGTGATACCTATGGAGGTGGGTTTGTCTTTTGAGCCTTGCCTAAAAAAGGCACTATGGGGGTGGCAAGAGCCTTTGCCAATATCCAAAAGCCCAGGGGTGACAGGTGCAAGCCGTCCCTAGCGAAGCATCGTGGCTTGTCGAGCATGTCATCCCAGGCAGACAGGCATTGGATCCCCTTTGAATGACACCAATACTTAAGCGAGTTGTTGAAATTGATCATCTTGTCTTCATATTGTGGCATCATTCTTGGTGAGGGTAATATGCTACTCAAGGTCAGGGTCATACCGGCCTGGGCTACATGCTCAGAGAGCTTCCCTATGTCTCTTTTCATGTAGTCCAGGGAGGTACATCTCAGGTCATTCACACCAGCATGGACAATGACTGAGTCATATTTGTACTTGCCTTGGAGTGATCTGAGTGCTTGTGTTATGTGGCGGATCCTAGCGCCCAACAGGCAGCTCACTGTGACCTTCTCCTTTTTCAGCCTGGTGAGCGGGACGTCAGTGTGCCTGATGATAGAGTCACCTATTACAAGTGTATCAGGTGTGTTGTTTAGCCTTAAGGGCTGTGACTGTTTGGCACACTGGCTTTGTGAGCTATGTGTTGCATGTGTTTTGTTTTGGGGTAGCGGTTGCTTGGGTGTCTGCTTTGGAGGTCTCTGCTGCTTAGGCAGATTTTTATTTAGAGCCTCCGAGTATGTTTTTGTGTGTTTATGTGTTTGGTTTGCTGTTGTGGCAGGTCTATGTCCAAAGAGACGGTCCTGTGGTAGGTCATAAGGGAAAGTACTTGTTTCTGGGCCTCTGCCTACTGATTTGGGGGCAGGTCTGGCCATCCGTTTGGAGTTGGTAATGTATGGAAATGAAATCTGTATCCCTGGGATACTATATTTAAAACACATTTGTCCTGGGTTATAAGTTGCCAGTTTTTTGCATGAAGAGCCAGTTTCCCCCCCAAAGGGGCAGTTAAAAGGTAAGTGCTTGGTAAGTGTAGAGGGAAGTCATTGAGACTGCTTACCATAGGGAGGTTTCTTGTTGTTTCCAGATTGGGAAGAGGAGGCACCCCATTGCTTTGTTCTAAAAGTCCCTTGGGACTGAAACCTGGTGCCTTTGGAATGTCTGGGTTTGACTTGAGTGGCTCTCAAAGGAACTGGAAAGGACCAGTTCTTAGTAGGCCAGTGCCTACTAAATCCTGGAGGTTGCACTTGTAAGAAATCTTTCACAGTTTGCATAGATTTAGCTTTATCTTCCCTCTTTTTTAGAACTTCTTCAGCCTTATTACCAAAGAGACGGTCCTGTTGTAAAGGAGCATCCAACAATTTTGCTTTAACATGATCAGGCAGAGTTTGCTCTTTGAGTCAAGCATGCCATCTTAGCACAGACCCAGTTACAGCAGCCCTGCAAGAGGCCTCCAAAGAATCAAAACCACATTACAAAGTATGTTTTCCAACTTGTTCAGCTGAATGCAATAGATCCTGTAAATCTTTATTTTCCACACAGTCAGAAATCAACATCATTTTCTGTTTAAGCAGTCCCATGATATGCTGCCGATATTTTAGCATATGAAATTGACAGTTTAAAGCTCTGATTGCCAAGGTTGCAGAAGTATAGACCTTCTTACCCCATCTATCCAGCACCCTGGAATCTCTTTCAGAAGGGGTAGGATTTTTAGCAGTAGAAGCCTTAATGCCCTTGGGACCCTGAGAAATGGTTTCAGGATCCGCAACAAGATTTTTGAAAATGAATTTGTGGGAGTCAGGAACCCTGTAGTATCTGTCTGGCTTACAAGGAGCCAGAGGCAGAGAATCAGGAGCCATACTAGATTCTGAAAAAAAACATTATCAACAATGTTTAGGACAGGAGGTATAGTCAAAGGCCTATGCTGAGGAAGAAGAAGAAAATCCATAAGCCTCTTTTTAGATTCAGAAAAATCCTGACTTTCCCCATGGAAATGTTCCCTTAAGGTATGTAGAGTTTCCCCAAAGGAAAAATCCTCAGGGGGAGAAGCAGAAGGAATGGAATCCTCTGCATCAGAGTCCTCATAAGTAGGCATAGACAATTCCTGTTCACTAGAAGAGTCAGAAGAAATAGAATCCTGTTCAGAAGATTCATAGTCAATATCTTGCCTAGGCCTCTTAGAAGGGGGGGGGGGGGTTGGCTACCCCTGATCAGAGTAATTAAATCTTCAGCCATTTTGATCATTTGTTTTTTAGGCATAAGCATCATGTGGCCTAGGCATTGGTTGTTTAGACATAGGTCGAGATTTTGGCCTTAGTTTTGAAGATGGAATCAGTTTAATATACAAATTTGTAGGCCTGAAAACACCCTCAGAAGCCGGTGCCTGCACAGCAGCTCTGGACCCATCCAAGGTAGAGACATCCACGGGTTCCATAATTGAAGCATCTCGCAGCATACCAGACTCCGATTGGGTCTCAGTAGAGGCCTGTGAATCAGAAGTATCGGGTATCAGGGGCTGCGAAAGCGCTTCACTGAGTACCAGCGAACTGGCGACTGGCTTAGGAGAAGTGTTGTCGGCAGTTTTGGACCTCAACGGCCTGTCTTTGTCTTTTTCTTTGCGTTTTTTAGGTAATCTGGTAGTCAGATTGCTAACCGATGACATTTTTGGATAATTAAAACGTGAGCCAAAATATTTAGAAGCAAAAATGTACCGACGTTTGATAGTGCATTGATTAAATAAAGCACAGAACCAACAGCAAGATACGTCGTGGTCAGGGCCTAGGCAAGGAATACAGTAGAAATGGAAATCCTTATGAGGTATTTGCTTCCCACAAGTAATGCAATTATTAACTTTTACTGACATCGGTAAGGAGCAAGAAAAAGTTTCCCCAACAGGGTACTTAGCTTTTTAGTTGAAGACTTTGGATCTGAAACTCGAAAATGAAATTTTCGGGAGTCGGTCGACCGGCACTTGCAAACTGCTTCTGCTTTGGGCACCGCGCGGCAAGAAAGACTGATGTAATGGCATCAGCTGCATGTTTTATACCCCTGATGACCTGACGTCATGGAAGAAGGGACAGCAACCGATGCAGGACCCAACACTTTGTTAATCAGGCTGACTGAGGGCAACCTGCCAGCAGATTACCCAAATGTAATGACTGCAACAGTGAAACATGAAGAACATCCTACATATAAACTACTTATGCTGAGGCAGTTACAGGTAACCTTCTTAAAACGCTAAGACCTCCTGCACAGCACAATCAAAGAAAGGGTCTTCAGCCATCACATAAACACTCCATTAAAACACTAATGACAGCTACACATAGTAACACTGTATCCATTGCCTACACTGCTAAGCCCAAAAGGTAAACCAGCACACTGCCAAATTTTCTGGTCATTGATGATTCTGTACTGAGGCACACTGATGTCCCCCCTCACAAGACTGAGTAAGGAGAGAGCCACTGTTACCTGCCTTTTCAGGGGTTGGATCAGTCATGTCACACCACAGGCACTGAAGTCATTGAACCAGAGGTACCAGTCTGAGTCTGTCATAGTCCATCTGGGTGCTAATGACCAGGATATACCGCCTTTGACTGTATGAAGTGAGACATGAACAAGCTTGCTTATTACATGTTTCAGGCAGGTATGACTGAGCAGCATGCTGCCTTCTCCAAGGATGATGCCATGTTACCAACAGAAAATGATTGATTTTTAACAAATGGCTTAGCTTCTTGTGTCAGTCTAGGGGTACAATATTTGACAGCCTGGGAGGATATGGTTGACAGACCATGCTACTTTGCCCGGGATGTTCTGTAGTTATCCCCTCTAGGCTTTTAGATATTGACAAATACCTTTTCCACCCTCATAGTGCCTTTTTAGGCAATGCCAAACTGATAAACCTACCAGCTTAACTGAATTTATGAAAGAATATCTGAAGGTGGTACTGCTCAATGCTAGAAGCATTAACAAGAAACTCCACTCCCTGCAGGCCTTCCTCTCCCTGGAGAGTGTAGATATGTGTGTAGGAAGGGAGACATGATTTAAAGTCACTGACAGTACCCCAGTAATGCAAGTTTATAATGTCTTTTACACCTTTAGACCAGCTACTGCACAGGAAGGAACTAAAGGTGGAGGAATGTCAGTCTATATTAAGACTAATCTCACATCCAGACTAGTTAAAGTGTATGACTCACTGGATCTCATACATGTGCAGCTCACCATAAATAGCATGTTGTGCCATATCCTTGCAACCTGTATGTCACTTTCCATGTCCCTGGAAACCCATAATACCTATCCCAGTGTACTCAAGTCCTCACTGTTCAAGCCAATATGATATTAATGGAGGATACCAACTTCCTATCTATAGATTGGTAATTGTACACCACTTGTAATGCACAAGCCCAGCAATTCCTACACTTTATTAATACCAACATCCTGGAGCAGTTGGTCCATTCTCCTACCAGGGGTACATAAATCCTTGACATTGTACTCGCAAACATGGGGGGTAATTTTCCTCACCAAATGTTATATAATCACTCATCAGATCTGACCATAAGGCAGTATTGCTTGAAATAAAAATTAAACCTGGAATCCACT
This sequence comes from Protopterus annectens, assembly GCF_019279795.1. NCBI lineage: Eukaryota > Metazoa > Chordata > Ceratodontiformes > Protopteridae > Protopterus > Protopterus annectens. The sequence continues at coordinate 1,788,996,744 of NC_056726.1, read as the reverse complement.
GAAACCAAAAAAACTTTAGGAACTATTGCAGGGCTAATCACTCTCTACTGAGAAAAACACCTTGGCTAAATTCCTAGCACCCCCAAAACCCAGTAAAAAAACATAGAAAATACTGAACTATTTACAAAATCTCTGTACTGCCATAATGACAGCTGTATAGAGTGAGCTGTGCCCACTCATATTAAGAACAATATAAACTCAAAAGACAAGTCACCCTGGTGGAATCACGATATCAATCGGTTATACAACAAAAGAAAAAAAAATCTTGGCCAAGCATAGGAAGAACAAAGCCCAACATACTGAAAGCCCCCTGTTCAATCTAAACAGGTAGCTAACATGGTTAAGTAATACTTCAAAGGCTGAATTTGAAGAAAAAATAGCTTCTCATGCATAGGCTCACAGGTTCATAGGTGATTACTAGGCTAATGACCACAATGGCCTTTTTAAGCCTACCCATGCATCACAAATCTCTGACAAGTTCTGATACCCTTGATAAGTGAAGCAGGGGCTTGGGAGATGAAAAGTACAGTTTTGTACCTACCATAAATGTAGATGTCCGATAGACATGCAACTGCAGTCATAACATGTGGGTTGTCCTGCCTCAGGCAGCCCTCGGTCGGCCGGATTCCAAAGTCTAGGTCCGACGTCGGCTGATGCCGCATTTCTCTCCGACGTCAGAGCGGCTGGAGTACATAAGCATCAGCCGACGCCATTTTCTTCAGTGTTTCTTGCCCCAGATGCCAGGTGCCCTCCAAGGAAGGCTGTAATCAAATTGGAAGACAAAAACAGGATTCCAAACAAAAAAATGAGCAATAAAACAAATACACCATAACAGATATCCCCAGCTAAGAGTAACAGGGATAGGAGTGGACCCTAGGAATAGAGGGGTATGGAGGGAGGGAAAATCCGACTGCAGTTGCATGTCTATCGGACATCTACATTTATGGTAGGTACAAAACTGTACTATGTCCTTCAAGAATGCAACTGCAGTCATAACATGTGGGTAGAATACCATAGCTTAGCTGGGGGAGGAGGTATGCTCTAGGAAAGAGATGGTGTGGCAATCAAACCCTGCAGGACTGCCGAAGCAAAGCCTGCTCTGGATCTGGAATATAGAGGGAGATTGTAGTGTTTGGAGAATGTATCCACGGAGCTCCATGTAGCAGCTTCTAGAATGTCCTTGGTAGGCACCCCTCTTAAAAATGCTGTAGAGGTGGCTGTAGCTCTGGTGGAATGTGGTCTGACATTGGCTGGAACAGTCTTTCCATGAAAGGAATAACAGAATCTGATGCAATGTCCAATCCATTTAGAAATAGTCTGTTTTGAAATTGCTTTTCCTTGGACTGCAGGGGCGTAAGCTACAAAAAGTTGTTCAGACTTCCTACTGGCCTTGGTTCTGTCCAGGTAGTATCGAAGTTGTCTGTGAATGTCCAAGGTATGCAAAAGTCTTTTCCCCTTATTCTCAGGATTGTGGAAGAAAGCAGGCAGATGAATGGCTTGATTTAGAGAAACCCTAGATACCACCTTTGGCATAAAAGTAGGGTTGTTCCTTAAAGAAACCCTGTCTCTGTGGAAAATAATAAAGGGTGGTATTGCCATTAGGGCCTGTAGCTCCGAAACCCTTCTTGCTGAGGTAATTGCCAACAGGAAAGCTGTCTTCCATGAGAGAAATTGCAAGTCAACTGAAGCTGCTGGCTCAAAAGGAGGTAGAGTCAGTTTTTCTAAGACAAAATTGAGGTCTCAGGCTGGCACTGGGGCCTTTCTTGGTGGCTTAATGTTCTTGATTCCCCTGAGGAATTGTCTTAGTAAGGGGTGAGAGAAAACAGGAGGATCAGTGTTGTATCTAGCTGAAATAGCAGATGCATGTATCTTTATGGAAGAATATGAGAGGCCGTTCTTTAACATATCTGCCAAATATTCCAAGATAAGTGGGATGTTCAGCAATGATGCATCATGTCCCTTGCTGGTATTCCAATTGCTGAATCTTTTCCACTTTGCTAAGTAAACCTTTCTAGTGGATGGTCTTCGAGCCTCTGTTAGTATCCGCTGAACTTCCTTGGAGAGAGATAAGCTGAAGTTATTTATGGGATCTCCCAGGCTGTTAGCTGCACTGTCTGAAGGTTTGGATGCAGTGTTTCAAAATTGTGTTGAGTCAAAAGTAGAGGCCACTGAGGGAGGGCCCACCTCCTGGTGTGACATATGCTCCGTAGTAGTGGGTACCAGTATTGTCTTGGCCAATCCGGAGCTATTATGATTCCCTTGGGCTTCTCTGCTTTGATCTTTAGTAATACTGAGGTCATCAGTGGCAGAGGTGGGAATGCATAGATTGCTAGGGAGTTCCAGTTGAATGAGAGGGCATCTATTTTCCAAGCTTTTGGATGGTATGCCCTTGTGCAAAATGTTGGTAGAAGATGGTTGAGGTGAGAGGCAAATAGGTCCACTTCTGGCTTGCCCCATGTCGAAGTGAGTTGTCTGAAGGCCTTCGGATGTAACCTCCACTCGTGTGGATCTGTGAAATTCCTGCTTAGGCTGTCCGCCAACACATTGTCTTTTCCTGGAACAAACTGGGATTGTAACTGGATGTTTAGGTTCAGTGATTTCTCCCAAAGCTGCATTGTCAGTCTGCAAAGGGGGTAAGAGTGGGTGCCCCTCTGCTTGTTTATGTACCACATCACAGTGGTGTTGTCTGTCCATATCATTAAATGGCCTTGCTGGAGTTGGTGTTGAAAAGCCTTGATGGCATGCATTACTGCCAGCATTTCCTTTTGGTTTATATGCAGATGTGTTTCCTTTGGAGACCATTGTCCTTGTATACACCTGCCTTCCATGTGCACCCCCCCATCCAAGGTCTGAGGCGTCTGTAGTCATGGTCTGTGTTATCTGTGGTTTTTTGAATGACATACCTGTGTTTTCCTGGCTCACCGAGGCCCACCATAGGAATTCCTTTTGTAGGCATGGAATGAGTGGTATGATTGTCTCCAAGTTGTTGCTGTGTTGAGACCAAATGCTTTTTAGGTACCATTGAAGCTTTCTCATGTGTAGTTTTGCTAATGGAACCAGTAGAATGCAGGATGCCATGTAACCCAGGGCCTGTAGGAATCTCCTTGCAGTCATCTGGGTGAGTTTTGCTAAACCTTTGAAGTAATGAGTTAACTTCTCTTGCTTGTCTTCTGTCAGGTAAGCCATCTGAGAGGCTGTGTCTAGTTTGGCTCCTAAGAAGATTATTTGCTGGGATGGCTGCAGTCTTGACTTTTGGAAGTTGACTGTGTATCCCAGAGCTTGAAGTAATCGTATGACATAATCCAGGTTTTTTGTCAACATCAATTTGTCGTCCGCTTGTATGAGGCAGTTGTCCAGGTACGGGTAAATTTGTATACCCTGGAGCCTGCAATGAGCAATTACTGAAGCCAGGCATTTTGTAAATACTCTGGGTGCAGTAGATAAGCCAAATGGCAATGCTGAGAATTGATAATGCTCTGGCTGCAAGAAATCTGAGGTATCTTCTGCAGCTGTGTCTGATAGGGACATGCAGGTATGCCTCCTTGAGGTCCAGAGTAATCAGCCACGACTCCTTGCCCAGCATGGGAAGAAGTTGCTGTAGAGTCAGCATTTTGAACTTTGGTACTATGAGAAAGGTGTTTAATGCGGACAAGTCCAGTATTGGTCTCCATTGAGATTCTTTTCTTGGAACAAGGAACAGTCTTGAGTAAAACCCTGTTCTTGTTCTTGTTGTGGAACTCTTTCTATTGCTTTCATTCGAGTCAGCAGAGTGATTTGCTTGATAGCCTCTGCCCTTTGATTTTGTGGTAGGTTTGGCATGCCTTGTTTTCTTGGTAAGGTATGAAAATGAAACCTGTATCCTCGGTCTATAATGTCCAAAATCCATTTGTCCTTTGTCAGTCTGTGCCAGTTTTCTGCAAACAGAGATAATTTCCCGCCCAAGGGAGCTTTTAGTTGTTCCCTGGTAGGTGGTAGTAGAGGAAAGTCATTGAGTTTGTGGTTGTTGGGCAGGTGAAACCCCTGCGTCACTTCTTTGGTTTCCTGGCTGCCATTGTCGCCCCCTGTAAGGGCCTCTGTATTGGCCTCTTCCTCGGCCACGTCTGTTCTTACCCCTTTGAAACTTTTCTGGATTAGGAAAGGACCAGTTTTTGAAGGCCAATTCCTACTGAATCTGGGGGGTTGAACCTGGAGGAAATCTTTCACTGTCTGAACTGATTTTGCTTTTTCTTCGATGGTCTTTAACACATCCTTAGCATTTGCACCAAAAAGCTTGTTCTTTTCCAAAGGTGCATCCAGAAGTTTTGCTTTTACATGATCTGGTAGAGGTTGATCTTTTAACCAAGCATGTCTACGAATCACTGCCCCTGTCATAGCTGTCCTACATGAAGCTTCCAGTGCATCATATCCACACTGCAGGAAGTGATTGCTTACTTGCTGAGTGTTATGTACAGTTTCCTGCAAAGTCTTCCTGTCTAAAGGATCAGGAGAAGCTAATGTTTTTTGTAAATCTTCTAAGAGATAATCCTGATATTGTAACATATGAAAAAGGCAATTTAAAGCTCTCATAGATAAGGTAGTGGATGTGTAAACCATTTTGCCCCATCTCTCTAATGACCTTGCTTCCCTGTTGGAGGGCAAAGGATTTTTTGAGGTGGAGGCTGAAACTCCTTTAGGCCCCTGTGAAATAGTTTCCAAATCAGCAGTATGGGCCCTGAATAAATGGGAATGAGTTTCTGGGACCCTGTAATACCTGTCTGGCTTGGCTGGAGCAGGAGGAAGAGAATCAGGGTAGCACTAGAGTCAGAATACAAATCATCCAGAACATCAAGTACAGGAGGAATAGCTAAGGGCCTGTGCTGAGGCTTCTTAAGGAAAGTCCTAAGGCGTTTCCTAGAATCAGAATATTCCTGACCCTGCCACTTGAAATGTTCCTTCATGGTGTGCAGAACTTCCCCAAAAGAAATATCCTCAGGAGGGGAGGCCGAAGGGATGGAATCTTCTGCATCCGAGTCCTCATAGGTCTAGAAGAGCTCTTCCTGGCTATCAGAGTGGACAGAGCCCTCAGAGTCTTCATCTGAAGGAGTAGGGTCAGAGGGTTCAACCCGGGCCTTTATCAGGAGGAGGCTGGGATGCTCTCTCAGGATGGGCCTGTGAACCTCTAATCATGGAAATTAAATCAGCAGCCATGGACATAATTTGTGTCTCCGGAGTCGGCTGAGGTAAGGATTTAGAAGTAATATGCTTTGTTTTGCTGGCTGCCTTAGCCCTAGTGTAGGCCTTAATAGACATGGCCATAGGAGGCCTGGCAGCTCCACGTGCAGGAGTGACCTTGTCTACAGCAATGGTCTCGGGCATTTCCTCGGTTTCGGTATCCAGAGGAAAGTCTATAACTGGCGTCGGAGTAATGTCTGGAATCGGAGTCGTCAGTAATGCGGTGTCTTTGGTTCGGAGCGGTGGAGAGACCATCTCAGAGGGAACCGGAGCACTCGCACTAGGTTTTGGCGTGGAGTCGGTGGTAGACGCGGGCCGAGGATGTCGGTCCCGGTCTTTTCGCTTTTTGGGAGTTTGCGATGTCGGAAGATCTGACGGCATGGTGTAAGCAAATTTATCGCCGAAGAAATCTTCAGCGAACTCCGCCCGGCGCCTGAGAGTGCGCTTGTTGAAGCGAGCACAGGCTACACAGGCCGAGACGTCGTGGTCTGGGCCCAGGCAAGGGAGGCAGTAAGAGTGGAAATCCTTATGAGGTATTTGTTTACCACAAAAAAGACAATTGTTAACTTTTCCAGTAATTTCTGACATCGGCTGAGGCAAGAAAAGGTCCCCAACGGGGTACTTAGCTTTTTTGATGACTTCGGTATCATAGAATACAGGAGCTGACCGACCGGCACTTGCGAACTGCTTCTGCTTCGGGCACCGCGCGGCAAGAAAGACTGAAGAAAATGGTGTCGGCTGATGCTTATGTACTCCAGCCGCTCTGACGTCGGAGAGAAATGCGGCATCAGCCGACGTCGGACCCAGACTTTGGAATCCGGCCGACCGAGGGCTGCCTGAAGCAGGACAACCCACATGTTATGACTGCAGTTGCATTCTTGAAGGACATCATTTGAAGGTTGCCTATGTCCATTAGAGACATAAGTGCCAAACCAGGGATGAATTTCCTGTTTCCCCGTCCAATTGTCCAGGTTCCACTTGAATTGGGGGGAGGAACTTTACTTCACATGGATCGGGAGCCTGTTTCAGAGATAGAGTAATCTCTGAGATACATACCTGTCTCTCCAGCAGGTCCTATATACATCACAGACAAGGTTTAAGTCTTTAGAATGCGGATATGCAGGAGGTCCATCAGAGTGGGATCTGACAATGCCCTGTATGTCAGGCATAGATCTCCCTTCAAAAGTCTGTTGTAGACAGAATACAGGGATAAAGCTTTGAGGTGGTCTGCATAGGACATTTTACTTAAGCCCTGTATTCTTTTAGGGAGGAACCTCTGTGGATGTTCCAGTTGTTGAATATGCCTGGTTAGGTACATACCAATGGGGGAATTGTACTCAATGATAGGTCTGATGAATGTTGAATACAGTGGAACAATGACTTTCCTTGGACTTAGATGCCATACCTTCGTTTAAAAGTTGAGCAACATAGGACAACCACAAAGCTTTCTACAGCTACGTCCGTAAGCTCAGAGGAAATACACAATAATGCGCAGAACTTATTGTAAATGGTATCACCCACATTGAACTAGGGGCCGTTGTCAACCATTTGGTTGATAGATTCAGCTCCAATTTCTCCCCCAACTCTCCTGTGATAGTCCAAAGGAAATACAGAATAACACAATCCTTCCAACCATTACTAGAAAACAGGCCATTAATGCACTTTCCAAGGCCAAACACACTGCATCAATGGGCCCTGATGGCATCCTGGGAAGTTTAATAAATAGCATGAAACATGACCTCTCTGGTCCACTTGAATTACTTTTCAACTGCAGCCTTCAGTTAGGTTTTGTGCTCAAGGAATGAAAGATGGCTACACTCATTCTTCTGGACAAAGGAGGTTCAACCACTGATCTAGGTAACTACAGGCCCATAAGTCTTACCAGTCTCATATGTAAAGCCATGAAAAGTATCATCATGGACATGATGAATGAGGACATTGGTAACCTGCAAACACCAGACCCATCACGGTTTGGCTTTGTTAAAGGAAGGTCAAGCTTGGTGGACTTTTTTGACAGGGTCACCAAAGCACTGGATGAAGGTAAGACTGTGCAAACAGCTTACCTCAACTTGACCAAGGCTTTTGATACAATAACTCACTCAAGTAGTATAGACAGGCTCACTAATTTAGGTATAAACCCTTACTGGCTCACTGATAGGACCCAGGAGGTCAAAATAGGTGAGATCGCCTCCACCAAGAGGCCAGTCACTAGTGGAGTCCCCCAGGGCTTCGTACTGTGCCCGTTCTTTTTGGGTATATATTTCTCTGAAATGGAAGCAAATGCTGAATGTGTATGGCTGACTACATTTGCAGATGATTGCAAGCTGGGGATTATCATTAACTCCCCTGCAGACACTAGCATTCTTCAAGAAGGTCTGTTTCTAACTAACAAATGGTGCCAAAACCATGGTCTTAAACTCAATGCTAACAAATGCATAAATGTACCCTTTAAGAAATCAACCATCCTGGCTAATTACCATGTTGGTAATACACCCCTAAGAGTCAACCCAGTGGTCAGGGATCTGGGTACGTACACAGACAGTAGCCTTATGTTTGCCCAACATGTGGCCACAGTGGTGAAGAAGCTCTTTTATGTTGGGCAACTTATAAGTAAAGACATAGCATTTATGTCCAAAGAGGTCATTATCCCATGCTACTTGTTCCTTATCAGACCAATCATAGAGTACTATGCTCTCTTTAGTATGCACCTGACCAGGCATATGCAGCAACTAGAGCGACCTCAGATGTTCCTTACAAAAAGAATACAAAGCATAACAAACCTGTCTTATGAAGATTGCGTTAAAGCCCTGTCCCTGTATTCAGTCTCCTATAGATTGTGAGGGGTGATCTATGCCTGGCTTACAAGGCACAAACCCCACACTTATGAATCTCTTACATATTGTTATGTCAAAGAATACCAGAAATACAAGATCTAGGGATCTGAATTTCTTATGTGACTTAAACAGATATGTGTCCCAGATACTTCCACTCCTACGGAACAGGCTTCCCATCCATGTGAAGCTGAGTTTGTCTATTACTCAGTTCAACCACAACCTATACAAGTGGATCAGGCTTGGCACCCATGTCCCTTATATGTTTATAAAGCCCTGACCCTCAATGCCCTATTTGGATGCAGGACATCATTATTCTTTCAGGAACACTTGGTTAGGGTTAGAGAGCCCCCTGGGTCATTAGCCTAGTAACTGGGAAGACTGGCTGTTGGTATATAGGGTTAGAGCTGTGAGCTGTAGGTCCTGTGATATAGGGTTTGATTCCTTCAGCTCTCATTTGCCTAGTATGTGACCGTGAGCAAGTCACTTAACCAGACAGTGCTTAAGGGCAACTGTTAATCTGGGTTAAACTCCTCAATAGACCCTAAACTGCAAGCCTAGAACTACCTGTAAAAGGGGATTAATGATGTCAAAAATTGGGTTGTGGTCATTGTGGAAAATATGTTCATAGGTAAGTACTATGCAAGCTGCCATTGTGGGTCATTTCAAGCATAACCAATTTCCCTCAAGGGTGAGAATCAAACACTGTACTTTGTATCTGAGAGGTAAACATTTTAACCATTGTACACCCCCCCCCCATATGCCACAATACAACCTATTTGGATGTTGTGTTAGGATTCAGTTGTGTGTTACTTGAATTTGTTTGTTTGGATCTGTTAAAGTTGGAATGTTGCAGTATTAAAGTTCCTCTGCATTACAGCTTCTCGAGCATTTTTCATGGTAGCAGTTTAATGCATATTTTGGTGGAAGGTAAATACTTCTGATTCATGGTTGTTTTTTGTTTTCTAATGTAATTACATCTGTCAGCGATTCTAGCCTGGGAACTTGAGTAGGCTGTTTAGGAAAAAGAATTTTTGACCATCATGAGTATGTCTCCAGTTGTTTTATTAGATTTGACTGAGTGTCACTTGCATGTAGTAACAGTACAAGAATTATAATTATTTGATGTTAAGGTTTAGTTCTGGGATGAAAAACGGCTTATTTATTTTGTTACTAAGTAGACATAAATAGGGAAGTGTCTTTTGGTAGACATTTGTTGCAGTAATCTTGTTGTGTGTGTCTTCGATATTGAAACTGGGTTTGGCGTTTGTTGTGGTTTGTGTGTCGTTATTAACTGCTGTGTTATCCAATACTATCGTTAAATGTTAGCGAAGCAGTGCGGTTAACAGTAAGGTTAATATTGCTGCTTTGTGTTTGTGTGCTGACATGTAATATTGCTTTGGTGTGGGATTGATTTTGGGTATATAATTAGATTATTTGTATGTGTAACTCAACCCCACAAAAGTCAGGGATATCTGAGAATTTAACCCAACATGAAAATATCACTGGGGTTATGCAGCGTAAGTTTTGGAAACATAATTGCAAAGAAAAATAAATATTGTGCATTTTCCTCATAATCAAAGGGAGAACAACCTCTATGGGCTATAGGACAGATTGGACTGTAGAACTGATCCACCATCAATCAGAAAGTGCATAGCCAGACAAAAATAAATAGCCCTTTTACTTGAGGTTCCTGGTTGATATGCCAGTTACTGGGCACAAAAAATGTAGCTTATCCTCCAAGAGGTGAACCCTCTGTCATCTAACTTCCAGCTCTTGCCTTAGTCTGCATGTCTCAAAAGAGTCATAGCTCATCATCAAACAAGTCTCACATGGTACAATAGATGTGTAACAGACAATCAATGGGGTGACAATATCCAGAGCTCCAGTGAGTATGTGCTATACACATATTGTACCTTGAGAGTTGTAGTTAAGTCATGAGCTACAAACAGAAAATATTGATCATTAGTCCTGACCCCTCCGCTGGAAACGTGTCCATTGTAGGCACCCCAGAACAATACTCAACATTGCACAAATGCCTAAAACAGACCAGCGGAGAAGTTGATCACATGATGGTCAGACCAAGAAAGTGGCTGTAACATGAGATCCTTGGTCAAAAATATGAGATGAGAGGCAAAGCACAAACATCAACCATCAATATTGGCAGCAGCATGAACCATCTAAGTGAAGCCTCATCTTTCCTGAAGACTAAGCAGTTTCTTGACAAGTTAATTTGATTCATTATTTACCCAAGAATTAACATCACCAAATATCAATGCAGTACTCCAGAAAGAAAGTCAGAGAACTACAGAAAATCTTCTAGGTAACTGGGTAGATGTAATGCATTAGAAATATGTAATTCACTCATGGACTGAGGATATAATAAAAGACAGGAATTTCCAATATTCACCATGGACACTGCAATCCATGGATAAAACAAATAGCTAAACTACCCTCAATCTTACCTTGGCTAGAGCTATGGATAATTTGGAGTCCATGGGGTACAGACACAGGTAGATAAGACCCACAGTTATTAAGTAATAAGGTTTCCATGACAAATTCCAATTCAGCTGCCCACAGCATATTGGCTACAGTACTCACTCTTGTTAATAGGCTAAAGATTGCAATCCAATTCTTGATGTACTGCAGTTACTGGAGGGGGGATGCACTCTAAATTGAGTTTTGCTCTCAGGCAGTGCCAGATAACTCTCACCTGGGCATGAATGACCAGGTCAGGGCATGCAAAAATTGATTTACTCCCACCCCAGTCTATAACTGTTAACATGGTAGATTGGCAATGAGTCTAACGGACATCTCTTGAAAAGAAAATTATTGTGATGGCAGCAAAATATAACCAACTTTAAACTGGGGGAATTAAGAAACAAAAATGTTATAACAAAAACAGACATTTCTAAAACAGAGACTAGAGTTAGCCATCCGAATAAATCATAATATCAAGTGTAATGTAGCTAAATACATGATGATAGATGTAAAACCTTCATACAAAATAAAAAAATACATAGATTTGTAAAAGACCTCATATCACCTAAACAAAACTAAAAAACGAGGTTAACATTAGACTTCTGGTTACCTACAAAGAAAACATCATAAATGAGTGAGTAAAATGCACTGTATGCTAATAAACAGCAGAAACAAAACCAGTCAGGAAATGTTTTGGTTACTAGATGAGTTGACAAACCACTCCCATGTATGGGAAAATAGCCAAATAAATTACATATCTCATAATACATCCAAGCTTGTTATAATGTTGTAAAAGTACAAAGAAATGGTAGACACGTCAATATGATACAGAGCTGGGTAGAATGCGCAATCAGTACACACTATCCCATTTCAGGACTTGAAATATCGAAGAGTCACAGGTCTTCCATGAATCCACAGTATATAAGTAGTAAACAATAATTTTGTGGTTCCTCCAGCATTATAACAACAATGTAAAATTTCTCAACATAGCATATAGCATAGTAAGTTAGATGGTAAACCAAAACAAGCGATAAATCAAAATCCACAGCGCAGATCAGATAAAATTAAATGAGAGATTAATCAAAACCCTCAGTGTAGAGAGGTTACTAATCTGTCAAATTTAAAGTGGACAGAAATTTTCCCCAGCAACTTGTTCAACAAAAGATGTCAATTTAGAAAATACGATTTGTGATAACTGTACTAAGTATATGAAAATGCTTTTGCTAATAAAATACAATTCAAAACATAATGATATCAAAGTCTAGCACAAATATAAAACAGCAGAATTTAGCAAGTAACAGGTAAGCCAGAGTACATTTCTGACAAATACAGGTTATATACACACCTGTTCACAGTATAAACAAAAATATGAAGTGCTGTTATGGCAGATAATTCCAGTGAGGTAACCAAACTGTCACAAAAAGATGTCAAAATTACAAACAACGCTCAGATATTCAAAATGTTGGAGTATCATCCAAGATCATGGCAAACCTGTGTTGGTAAAAAGTTTTCAACTAATTGGAAAAGAACCTTGCTGCTGCCAGACAGAAATAAAATATATGGATTAAAATAAAAGTAAAAAAAAACAAAACAAAAAAAAACAGCTAAATTATAGACTTTTTTTCACATACCGTTTCTGGATTACAAGATTTACTTGGAGTGTCTGATAACTTAACGTCACGCTTGAGTGACAGCGCTCATTTTAGATATGGCATATAAGTTCATGATCACTGTTGCCTACACATTATTTTATATAGGACATATTCTCACCTTTATAAAAAATATGCACACAGTGATTTATTAGTTAGCATGTCTGACTGTATGTCACAGTCCATCTGTCCATATGCAAACATTCTCCACAATGTACTCTATCTGTTAATTCATTTTCTTTTCCTATCTCTCATTACTCTCCATCCTAAATTCCTCCTGTCATGCCCAGATAATCCCTCCAACAAGAATGCTAGGGATATAGTCTATAAACACTAAGTTTTTAATACTACATTTGTTATGCTTTTTTTTTTTTTTTTTTTGGGTTGAGGTTTGGCATAATGGATAAAGAGTTTAGCTCACAATCACAAGGTACAGGGTTTGGTTTCCAACTTTGAAAGAGAAATTGGCTAGGCTTAAAATGGCCGACAAGGGCAGATAGCCTATTGCTTTCCTATGAACCTATTACGCTTATTAATTATTTTAAAAT